>NC_054470.1:196452175-196723292 GCF_017639515.1 Carcharodon carcharias | reverse complement strand
TGCGCTGTAATATCAGCCTAACTGGGGTAGGTGCGCTGTAATATCTGCCTCATGGGGGGGGGCGGGTGTGTGGATGGATTTGTGGTGTGTGTGCTGTAATATCAGCCTCACTGGGGATAGTGAGCTGTAATATCAGCCTCACTGGGGATAGTGCGCTGTAATATCAGCCTCACTGGGGATAGTGCGCTGTAATATCAGCCTCACTGGGGATAGTGCGCTGTAATATCAGACTCACTGGGGATAGTGCGCTGTAATATCAGACTCACTGGGGATAGTGCGCTGTAATATCAGCCTCACTGGGGATAGTGCGCTGTAATATCAGACTCACTGGGGATAGTGCGCTGTAATATCAGACTCACTGGGGATAGTGTGCTGTAATATCAGCCTCACTGGGGATAGTGCGCTGTAATATCAGCCTCACTGGGGATAGTGCGCTGTAATATCAGACTCACTGGGGATAGTGCGCTGTAATATCAGACTCAGTGGGGATAATGTGCTGTAATATCAGCCTCACTGGTGATATTGCGCTGTAATATCAGCCTCACTGGGGATAGTGCGCTGTAATATCAGCCTCACAGGGGATAGTTCGCTGTAATATCAGCCTCACTGGGAATAGCGCGCTGTAATATCAGCCTCACTGGGGTTAGTGCGCTGTAATATCAGCCTCACTGGGGATAGTGCACTGTAATATCAGCCTCACTGGGGATAGTGTGCTGTAATATCAGCCTCACTGGAGATAGTGCACTGTAATATCAGCCTCACTGGGGATAGTGCGCTGTAATATCAGCCTCACTCGGGATAGTGCGCTGTAATATCAGCCTCACTGGGGATAGTGCGCTGTAATATCAGCCTCACTGTGGATAGTGCACTGTAATATCAGCCTCACTGGGGATAGTGCGCTGTAATATCAGACTCACTGGGGATAGTGCGCTGTAATATCAGCCTCACTGGGGATAGTGCGCTGTAATATCAGCCTCACTGGGGATAGTGCGCTGTAATATCAGCCTCACTGGGGATAGTGCGCTGTAATATCAGCCTCACTGGGGATAGTGCGCTGTAATATCAGCCTCACTGGGGATAGTGCACTGTAATATCAGCCTCACTGGGGATAGTGCGCTGTAATATCAGCCTCACTGGGGATAGTGCGCTGTAATATCAGCCTCACTGGGGATAGTGCGCTGTAATATCAGCCTCACTGGGGATAGTGCGCTGTAATATCAGCCTCACTGGGGATAGTGCGCTGTAATATCAGCCTCACTGGGGATAGTGCGCTGTAATATCAGCCTCACTGGGATAGTGCGCTGTAATATCAGCCTCACTGGGGATAGTGCGCTGTAATATCAGCCTCACTGGGGATAGTGCGCTGTAATATCAGCCTCACTGGGGATAGTGCGCTGTAATATCAGCCTCACTGGGGATAGTGCGCTGTAATATCAGCCTCACTGGGGACAGTGCGCTGTAATATCAGCCTCACTGGGGATAGTGCGCTGTAATATCAGACTCACTGGGGATAGTGCGCTGTAATATCAGACTCACTGGGAATAGTGCGCTGTAATATCAGCCTCACTGGGGATAGTGCGCTGTAATATCAGACTCACTGGGGATAGTGCGCTGTAATATCAGCCTCACTGGGGATAGTGCGCTGTAATATCAGCTCACTGGGGATAGTGCGCTGTAATATCAGACTCACTGGGGATAGTGCGCTGTAATATCAGACTCACTGGGGATAGTGCGCTGTAATATCAGACTCACTGGGGATAGTGCGCTGTAATATCAGCCTCTCTGGGGATAGTGCGCTGTAATATCAGATTCACTGGGGATAGTGCGCTGTAATATCAGACTCACTGGGGATAGTGCGCTGTAATATCAGACTCACTGGGGATAGTGTGCTTTAATATCAGCCTCACTACGGATAGTGCACTGTAATATCAGTGTCACTGGGGAAAGTGCGCAGTAATATCAGACTCACTGGGATAGTGCGCTGTAATATTAGCCTCACTGGGGATAGCGTGCTGTAATATCAGCCTCACTGGGGATAGTGCGCTGTAATATCAGCCTTCTGGGGATAGTGCGCTGTAATATCAGCCTCACTGGGGATAGTGCGCTGTAATATCAGACTCACTGGGGATAGTGCGCTGTAATATCAGCCTCACTGGGGATAGTGCGCTGTAATATCAGCCTCACTGGGGATAGTGCGCTGTAATATCAGACTCACTGGGATAGTGCGCTGTAATATCAGACTCACTGGGGATAGTGCGCTGTAATATCAGCCTCACTGGGGATAGTGCGCTGTAATATCAGCCTCACTGGGGATAGTGCGCTGTAATATCAGCCTCACTGGGGATAGTGTGCTGTAATATCAGCTCACTGGGGATAGTGCGCTGTAATATCAGCCTCACTGGGGATAGTGCGCTGTAATATCAGCCTCACTGGGGATAGTGCGCTGTAATATCAGCCTCACTGGGGATAGTGCGCTGTAATATCAGCCTCACTGGGGATAGTGCTGCTGTAATATCAGCCTCACTGGAGATAGTGCGCTGTAATATCAGCCTCACTGGGGATAGTGCGCTGTAATATCAGCCTCACTGGGGATAGTGCGCTGTAATATCAGACTCCCTGTGGATAGTGCGCTGTAATATCAGTGTCACTGGGGATAGTGCGCAGTAATATCAGTCTCACTAGGATAGTGCGCTGTAATATTAGCCTCACTGAGGATAGCGTGCTGTAATATCAGCCTCACTGGGGATAGTGCGCTGTAATATCAGCCTCACTGGGGATAGTGCGCTGTAATATCAGCCTCACTGGGGATAGTGCGCTGTAATATCAGCCTCACTGGGGATAGTGCGCTGTAATATCAGCCTCACTGGGGATAGTGCGCTGTAATATCAGACTCACTGGGGATAGTGTGCTGTAATATCAGCCTCACTGGGGATAGTGCGCTGTAATATCAGACTCACTGGGGATAGTGTGCTGTAATATCAGCCTCACCTGGGATAGTGCGCTGTAATATCAGCCTCACTGGGGATAGTGCGCTGTAATATCAGCCTCACTGGGGATAGTGCGCTGTAATATCAGCCTCACTGGGGATAGTGCGCTGTAATATCAGACTCACTGGGGATAGTGCGCTGTAATATCAGCCTCACTGGGGATAGTGCGCTGTAATATCAGCCTCACTGGGGATAGTGTGCTGTAATATCAGCCTCTCTGGGGATAGTGCGCTGTAATATCAGACTCACTGGGGATAGTGCGCTGTAATATCAGACTCACTGGGGATAGTGCGCTGTAATATCAGCCTCACTGGGGATAGTGCGCTGTAATATCAGACTCACTGGGGATAGTGCACTGTAATATCAGCCTCACTGGGGATAGTGCACTGTAATATCAGACTCACTGGGGATAGTGCGCTGTAATATCAGCCTCACTGGGGATAGTGCGCTGTAATATCAGCCTCACTGGGGATAGTGCGCTGTAATATCAGACTCACTGGGGATAGTGCGCTGTAATATCAGCCTCACTGGGGATAGTGCGCTGTAATATCAGCCTCACTGGGGATAGTGCGCTGTAATATCAGCCTCACTGGGATAGTGCGCTGTAATATCAGCCTCACTGGGGATAGTGCGCTGTAATATCAGCCTCACTGGGGATAGTGCGCTGTAATATCAGCCTCACTGGGGATAGTGCGCTGTAATATCAGCCTCACTGGGGATAGTGCGCTGTAATATCAGCCTCACTGGGGATAGTGCGCTGTAATATCAGCCTCACTGGGGATAGTGCGCTGTAATATCAGCCTCACTGGGGATAGTGAGCTGTAATATCAGCCTCACTGGGGATAGTGCGCTGTAATATCAGCCTCACTGGGGATAGTGCGCTGTAATATCAGCCTCACTGGGGATAGTGCGCTGTAATATCAGCCTCACTGGGGATAGTGCGCTGTAATATCAGCCTCACTGGGGATAGTGCGCTGTAATATCAGCCTCACTGGGGATAGTGCGCTGTAATATCAGCCTCACTGGGGATAGTGCGCTGTAATATCAGCCTCACTGGGGATAGTGCGCTGTAATATCAGCCTCACTGGGGATAGTGCGCTGTAATATCAGCCTCACTGGGGATAGTGCGCTGTAATATCAGACTCACTGGGGATAGTGCGCTGTAATATCAGCCTCACTGGGGATAGTGCGCTGTAATATCAGCCTCACTGGGGATAGTGCGCTGTAATATCAGCCTCACTGGGATAGTGCGCTGTAATATCAGCCTCACTGGGGATAGTGCGCTGTAATATCAGCCTCACTGGGGATAGTGCGCTGTAATATCAGACTCACTGGGGATAGTGCGCTGTAATATCAGCCTCACTGGGGATAGTGCGCTGTAATATCAGCCTCACTGGGGATAGTGCGCTGTAATATCAGCCTCACTGGGGATAGTGTGCTGTAATATCAGCCTCACTGGGGATAGTGCGCTGTAATATCAGCCTCACTGGGGATAGTGCGCTGTAATATCAGCCTCACTGGGGATAGTGCGCTGTAATATCAGCCTCACTGGGGATAGTGCGCTGTAATATCAGCCTCACTGGGGATAGTGCGCTGTAATATCAGCCTCACTGGGGATAGTGCGCTGTAATATCAGCCTCACTGGGATAGTGCGCTGTAATATCAGCCTCACTGGGGATAGTGCGCTGTAATATCAGCCTCACTGGGGATAGTGCGCTGTAATATCAGACTCACTGGGGATAGTGCGCTGTAATATCAGCCTCACTGGGGATAGTGCGCTGTAATATCAGCCTCACTGGGGATAGTGCGCTGTAATATCAGCCTCACTGGGGATAGTGCGCTGTAATATCAGCCTCACTGGGGATAGTGCGCTGTAATATCAGCCTCACTGGGGATAGTGTGCTGTAATATCAGCCTCACTGGGGATAGTGCGCTGTAATATCAGCCTCACTGGGGATAGTGCACTGTAATATCAGCCTCACTGGGGATAGTGCGCTGTAATATCAGACTCCCTGGGGATAGTGTGCTGTAATATCAGCCTCACTGGGGATATTGCGCTGTAATATCAGACTCACTGGGCACAGTGCGCTATAATATCAGCCTCGCTGGGGATAGTACGCTGTAATATCAGCCACACTTGGGATAGTGCGCTGTAATATCAGCCTCATTGGGGATAGTGCGCTATAATATCAGACACACTGGGGATAGTGCGCTGTAATATCAGCCTCACTGGGGATAGTGCGCTGTAATATCAGACTCTCTGGGGATAGTGCGCTGTAATATCAGACTCACTGGGGTTAGTGCGCTGTAATATCAGCCTCACTGGGGATAGTGCGCTGTAATATCAGCCTCACTGGGATAGTGTGCTGTAATATCAGACTCACATGGGATAGTGCGCTGTAATATCAGCCTCACTGGGGATAATGTGCTGTAATATCAGCCTCACTGGGGATAGTGCGCTGTAATATCAGCCTCACTGGGGACAATGCGATGTAATATCAGTCTCACTGGGGATTGTGCGCTGTAATATCATCCTCACTGGGGATAGTGCGCTGTAATATCAGCCTCACTGGGGATAGTGTGCTGTAATATCAGCCTCACTGGGGAAAGTGTGCTGTAATATCAGCCTCACTGGGGATAGTGCGCTGTAATATCAGCCTCACTGGGGATAGTGTGCTGTAATATCAGCCTCACTGGGGATAGTGCGCTGTAATATCAGCCTCACTGGGGATAGTGCGCTGTAATATCAGCCTCACTGGGGATAGTGCGCTGTAATATCAGCCTCACTGGGGATAGTGCGCTGTAATATCAGCCTCACTGGGGATAGTGCGCTGTAATATCAGCCTCACTGGGGATAGTGAGCTGTAATATCAGCCTCACTGGGGATAGTGCGCTGTAATATCAGCCTCACTGGGGATAGTGCGCTGTAATATCAGCCTCACTGGGGATAGTGCGCTGTAATATCAGCCTCACTGGGGATAGTGCGCTGTAATATCAGCCTCACTGGGGATAGTGTGCTGTAATATCAGCCTCACTGGGGATAGTGCGCTGTAATATCAGCCTCACTGGGGATAGTGCGCTGTAATATCAGCCTCACTGGGGATAGTGCGCTGTAATATCAGCCTCACTGGGGATAGTGCGCTGTAATATCAGCCTCACTGGGGATAGTGCACTGTAATATCAGCTTCACTGGGGATAGTGCGCTGTAATATCAGCCTCACTGGGGATAGTGCGCTGTAATATCAGCCTCACTGGGGATAGTGCGCTGTAATATCAGACTCACTGGGGATAGTGCGCTGTAATATCCGCCCCACTGGGGATAGTGCGCTGTAATATCAGCCTCACTGGGGATAGTGCGCTGTAATATCAGCCTCACTGGGGATAGTGCGCTGTAATATCAGCCTCACTGGGGATAGTGCGCTGTAATATCAGCCTCACTGGGGATAGTGCGCTGTAATATCAGCCTCACTGGGGATAGTGCGCTGTAATATCAGCCTCACTGGGGATAGTGCGCTGTAATATCAGCCTCACTGGGGATAGTGCGCTGTAATATCAGCCTCACTGGGGATAGTGCGCTGTAATATCAGCCTCACTGGGGATAGTGCGCTGTAATATCAGCCTCACTGGGGATAGTGCGCTGTAATATCAGCCTCACTGGGGATAGTGCGCTGTAATATCAGCCTCACTGGGGATAGTGCGCTGTAATATCAGCCTCACTGGGGATAGTGCGCTGTAATATCAGCCTCACTGGGGATAGTGTGCTGTAATATCAGCCTCACTGGGGATAGTGCGCTGTAATATCAGCCTCACTGGGGATAGTGCGCTGTAATATCAGACTCACTGGGGATAGTGCGCTGTAATATCAGCCTCACTGGGGATAGTGCGCTGTAATATCAGCCTCACTGGGGATAGTGCGCTGTAATATCAGCCTCACTGGGGATAGTGCGCTGTAATATCAGCCTCACTGGGGATAGTGCGCTGTAATATCAGACTCACTGGGGATAGTGCGCTGTAATATCAGCCTCACTGGGGATAGTGCGCTGTAATATCAGCCTCACTGGGGATAGTGCGCTGTAATATCAGCCTCACTGGGGATAGTGCGCTGTAATATCAGCCTCACTGGGGATAGTGCGCTGTAATATCAGCCTCACTGGGGATAGTGCGCTGTAATATCATCCCCACTGGGGATAGTGCGCTGTAATACCAGCCCCACTGGGGATAGTGCGCTGTAATATCAGCCCCACTGGGGATAGAGTGCTGGAATATCAGCCTCACTGGGGATAGTGCGCTGTAATATCAGCCTCACTGGGATAGTCTGCTGTAAGATCAGCCTCACTGGGGATAGTGCGCTGTAATATCAGCCTCACTGGGGATAGTGCGCTGTAATATCAGCCTCACTGGGGATAGATCGCTGTAATATCAGCCTAACTAAGGAAAGTGCGCTGTAATATCAGCCTCACTGGGGATAGTGCGCTGTAATATCAGCCTCACTGGGGATAGTGCGCTGTAATATCAGCCTCACTGGGGATAGTGCGCTGTAATATCAGCCTCACTGGGGATAGTGCGCTGTAATATCAGCCTCACTGGGGATAGTGCGCTGTAATATCAGCCTCACTGGGGATAGTGCGCTGTAATATCAGCCTCACTGGGGATAGTGCGCTGTAATATCAGCCTCACTGGGGATAGTGCGCTGTAATATCAGACTCACTGGGGATAGTGCGCTGTAATATCAGACTCACTGGGGATAGTGCGCTGTAATATCAGCCTCACTGGGGATAGTGCGCTGTAATATCAGCCTCACTGGGGATAGTGTGCTGTAATATCAGACTCACTGGGGATAGTGCGCTGTAATATCAGCCTCACTGGGGATAGTGCGCTGTAATATCAGCCTCACTGGGGATAGTGCGCTGTAATATCAGCCTCACTGGGGATAGTGCGCTGTAATATCAGCCTCACTGGGGATAGTGCGCTGTAATATCAGAATCACTGGGGATAGTGTGCAGTATTATCAGACTCATTGGGATTAGGATGCGGTAATATCAGACTGACTGGGGATACTGCGTTGTAATATCAGCCTCTCAGGGGAGAGTGTGCTGTAATATCAGCCTCTCTGGGGATAGTGTGCTGTAATATCAGACTCACGGGGGATAGTGCGCTGTAATATCAGCCTCACTGGGGATAGTGCGCTGTAATATCAGCCTCACTGGGGATAGTGCGCTGTAATATCAGCCTCACTGTGGATAGTGCGCTGTAATATCAGCCTCACTGGGGATAGTGCGCTGTAATATCAGCCTCACTGGGGATAGTGCGCTGTAATATCAGCCTCACTGGGGATAGTGCGCTGTAATATCAGCATCACTGGGGATAGTGCGCTGTAATATCAGCCTCACTGGGGATAGTGCGCTGTAATATCAGCCTCACTGGGGATAGTGCGCTGTAATATCAGCCTCACTGGGGATAGTGCGCTGTAATATCAGCCTCACTGGGGATAGTGCGCTGTAATATCAGCCTCACTGGGGATAGTGCGCTGTAATATCAGCCTCACTGGGGATAGTGCGCTGTAATATCAGCCTCACTGGGGATAGTGCGCTGTAATATCAGACTCACTGGGGATAGTGTGCTGTAATATCAGCCTCACTGGGGATAGTGCGCTGTAATATCAGACTCACTGGGGACAGTGCGCTGTAATATCAGCCTCACTGGGGATAGTACGCTGTAATATCAGCCACACTGGGGATAGTGCGCTGTAATATCAGCCTCACTGGGGATAGTGCGCTGTAATATCAGACACACTGGGGATAGTGCGCTGTAATATCAGCCTCACTGGGGATAGTGCGCTGTAATATCAGACTCACTGGGGATAGTGCGCTGTAATATCAGACTCACTGGGGATAGTGCGCTGTAATATCAGCCTCACTGGGGATAGTGCGCTGTAATATCAGCCTCACTGGGGATAGTGTGCTGTAATATCAGCCTCACTGGGAATAGTGCGCTGTAATATCAGCCTCACTGGGGATAGTGTGCTGTAATATCAGCCTCACTGGGGATAGTGCGCTGTAATATCAGCCTCACTGGGGATAGTGCACTGTAATATCAGCCTCACTGGGGATAGTGCGCTGTAATATCAGCCTCACTGGGGATAGTGCGCTGTAATATCAGCCTCACTGGGGATAGTGCGCTGTAATATCAGCCTCACTGGGGATAGTGCGCTGTAATATCAGCCTCACTGGGGATAGTGCGCTGTAATATCAGCCTCACTGGGGATAGTGCGCTGTAATATCAGCCTCACTGGGGATAGTGCGCTGTAATATCAGCCTCACTGGGGATAGTGCGCTGTAATATCAGCCTCACTGGGGATAGTGCGCTGTAATATCAGCCTCACTGGGGATAGTGCGCTGTAATATCAGACTCACTGGGGATAGTGCGCTGTAATATCAGCCTCACTGGGGATAGTGCGCTGTAATATCAGCCTCACTGGGGATAGTGCGCTGTAATATCAGCCTCACTGGGGATAGTGCGCTGTAATATCAGCCTCACTGGGGATAGTGCGCTGTAATATCAGCCTCACTGGGGATAGTGCGCTGTAATATCAGCCTCACTGGGGATAGTGCGCTGTAATATCAGCCTCACTGGGGATAGTGCGCTGTAATATCAGCCTCACTGGGGATAGTGCGCTGTAATATCAGACTCACTGGGGATAGTGTGCTGTAATATCAGCCTCACTGGGATAGTGCGCTGTAATATCAGCCTCACTGGGGATAGTGCGCTGTAATATCAGCCTCACTGGGGATAGTGCGCTGTAATATCAGCCTCACTGGGGATAGTGCGCTGTAATATCAGACTCACTGGGGATAGTGCGCTGTAATATCAGCCTCACTGGGGATAGTGCGCTGTAATATCAGCCTCACTGGGGATAGTGTGCTGTAATATCAGCCTCACTGGGGATAGTGCGCTGTAATATCAGCCTCACTGGAGATAGTGCACTGTAATATCAGCCTCACTGGGGATAGTGCGCTGTAATATCAGCCTCACTGGCGATAGTGCGCTGTAATATCAGCCTCACTGGGGATAGTGTGCTGTAATAAAAGCCTCACTGGGGATAGTGCGCTGTAATATCAGACTCACTGGGGATAGTGCGCTGTAATATCAGACTCACTGGGGATAGTGCGCTGTAATATCAGCCTCACTGAGGATAGTGCACTGTAATATCAGCCCCATTGGGGTTAGTGCGCTGTATTATCAGCTTCACTTGGGATGGGGCGCCTTAATATCAGCCTAACTGGGGATAGTGCGCTGTAATATCTGCCTCACTGGGGATAGTGTGCTGTAATATCAGCCTCACTGGGGATAGTGCACTGTAATATCAACCTCACAGGGGATAGCGCGCTGTAATATCAGCCTCATTGGGGACAGTACGCTGTAATATCAGCCTCACTGGGGATAGTGCGCTGTAATATCAGACTCACTGGGGATAGTGCGCTGTAATATCAGACTCACTGGGAATAGTGCGCTGTAATATCAGCCTCACTGGGGATAGTGCGCTGTAATATCAGCCTCACTGGGGATAGTGCGCTGTAATATCAGACACACTGGGGATAGTGTGCTGTAATATCAGCCTCACTGGGGATAGTGCGCTGTAATATCAGCCTCACTGGGGATAGTGCGCTGTAATATCAGACTCACTGGGGATAGTGCGCTGTAATATCAGTATCACTGGGGATAGTGCGCTGTAATATCAGACTCACTGGGGATAGTGCGCTGTAATATCAGCCTCACTGGGGATAGTGCGCTGTAATATCAGACTCACTGGGGATAGTGTGCTTTAATATCAGCCTCTCTGGGGATAGTGCGCTGTAATATCAGACTCACTGGGGATAGTGCGCTGTAATATCAGACTCACTGGGGATAGTGCGCTGTAATATCAGACTCACTGGGGATAGTGCGCTGTAATATCAGACTCACTGGGGATACAGCACTGTAATATCAGCCTCACTGGGGATAGTGCACTGCAATATCAGATTCACTCGGGATAGTGTGCTGTAATATCAGACTCACTGGGAATAGTGCACTGTAATATCAGCCTCACTGGCGATAGTGCGCTGTAAAATCAGACTCACTGGGGATAGTGCACTGTAATATCAGCCTCCCTGGGGATAGTGCGCTGTAATATCAGTTTCACTGGGGATAGTGCGCTGTAATATCAGAATCACTGGGGATAGTGTGCAGTATTATCAGACCCATTGGGATTAGGATGCGGTAATATCAGACTGACTGGGGATACTGCGTTGTAATATCAGCCTCTCAGGGGAGAGTGTGCTGTAATATCAGCCTCTCTGGGGATAGTGTGCTGTAATATCAGCCTCACTGGGGATAGTGTGCTGTAATAAAAGCCTCACTGGGGATAGTGTGCTGTAATATCAGCCTCACTGGAGATAGTGCACTGTAATATCAGCCTCACTGGGGATAGTGCGCTGTAATATCAGCCTCACTGGCGATAGTGCGCTGTAATATCAGCCTCACTGGGGATAGTGTGCTGTAATATAAGCCTCACTGGGGATAGTGCGCTGTAATATCAGACTCACTGGGGATAGTGCGCTGTAATATCAGACTCACTGGGGATAGTGCGCTGTAATATCAGCCTCACTGAGGATAGTGCACTGTAATATCAGCCTCATTGGGGTTAGTGCGCTGTATTATCAGCTTCACTTGGGATGGGGCGCCTTAATATCAGCCTAACTGGGGATAGTGCGCTGTAATATCTGCCTCACTGGGGATAGTGTGCTGTAATATCAGCCTCACTGGGGATAGTGCACTGTAATATCAACCTCACAGGGGATAGCGCGCTGTAATATCAGCCTCACTGGGGACAGTACGCTGTAATATCAGCCTCACTGGGGATAGTGCGCTGTAATATCAGACTCACTGGGTATAGTGGGCTGTAATATCAGACTCACTGGGAATAGTGCGCTGTAATATCAGCCTCACTGGGGATAGTGCGCTGTAATATCAGCCTCACTGGGGATAGTGCGCTGTAATATCAGACTCACTGGGGATAGTGCGCTGTAATATCAGCCTCACTGGGGATAGTGCGCTGTAATATCAGCCTCACTGGGGATAGTGCGCTGTAATATCAGACTCACTGGGGATAGTGCGCTGTAATATCAGCCTCACTGGGGATAGTGCGCTGTAATATCAGCCTCACTGGGGATAGTGCGCTGTAATATCAGCCTCACTGGGGATAGTGCGCTGTAATATCAGCCTCACTGGGGATAGTGCGCTGTAATATCAGCCTCACTGGGGATAGTGCGCTGTAATATCAGCCTCACTGGGGATAGTGCGCTGTAATATCAGCCTCACTGGGGATAGTGCGCTGTAATATCAGCCTCACTGGGGATAGTGCGCTGTAATATCAGCCTCACTGGGGATAGTGCGCTGTAATATCAGCCTCACTGGGGATAGTGCGCTGTAATATCAGCCTCACTGGGGATAGTGCGCTGTAATATCAGCCTCACTGGGGATAGTGCGCTGTAATATCAGCCTCACTGGGGATAGTGCGCTGTAATATCAGCCTCACTGGGGATAGTGCGCTGTAATATCAGCCTCACTGGGGATAGTGCGCTGTAATATCAGCCTCACTGGGGATAGTGCGCTGTAATATCAGCCTCACTGGGGATAGTGCGCTGTAATATCAGCCTCACTGGGGATAGTGCGCTGTAATATCAGCCTCACTGGGGATAGTGCGCTGTAATATCAGCCTCACTGGGGATAGTGCGCTGTAATATCAGCCTCACTGGGGATAGTGCGCTGTAATATCAGCCTCACTGGGGATAGTGCGCTGTAATATCAGCCTCACTGGGGATAGTGCGCTGTAATATCAGCCTCACTGGGGATAGTGCGCTGTAATATCAGCCTCACTGGGGATAGTGCGCTGTAATATCAGCCTCACTGGGGATAGTGCGCTGTAATATCAGCCTCACTGGGGATAGTGCGCTGTAATATCAGCCTCACTGGGGATAGTGCGCTGTAATATCAGCCTCACTGGGGATAGTGCGCTGTAATATCAGCCTCACTGGGGATAGTGCGCTGTAATATCAGCCTCACTGGGGATAGTGCGCTGTAATATCAGCCTCACTGGGGATAGTGCGCTGTAATATCAGCCTCACTGGGGATAGTGCGCTGTAATATCAGCCTCACTGGGGATAGTGCGCTGTAATATCAGCCTCACTGGGGATAGTGCGCTGTAATATCAGCCTCACTGGGGATAGTGCGCTGTAATATCAGCCTCACTGGGGATAGTGCGCTGTAATATCAGCCTCACTGGGGATAGTGCGCTGTAATATCAGACTCACTGGGGATAGTGCGCTGTAATATCAGCCTCACTGGGGATAGTGCGCTGTAATATCAGCCTCACTGGGGATAGTGCGCTGTAATATCAGCCTCACTGGGGATAGTGCGCTGTAATATCAGACACACTGGGGATAGTGCGCTGTAATATCAGCCTCACTGGGGATAGTGCGCTGTAATATCAGACTCACTGGGGATAGTGCGCTGTAATATCAGACTCACTGGGGATAGTGCGCTGTAATATCAGCCTCACTGGGGATAGTGCGCTGTAATATCAGCCTCACTGGGGATAGTGTGCTGTAATATCAGACTCACTTGGGATAGTGCGCTGTAATATCAGCCTCACTGGGGATAGTGTGCTGTAATATCAGCCTCACTGGGGATAGTGTACTGTAATATCAGCCTCACTGGGGACAATGCGCTGTAATATCAGTCTCACTGGGGATAGTGCGCTGTAATATCATCTTCACTGGGGATAGTGCGCTGTAATATCAGCCTCACTGGGGATAGTGTGCTGTAATATCATCCTCACTGGGGATAATGTGCTGTAATATCAGACTCACTGGGGATAGTTCGCTGTAATATCAGACTCACTGGGGATAGTGTGCTGTAATATCAGCCTCACCTGGGATAGTGCGCTGTAATATCAGCCTCACTGGGGATAGTGCGCTGTAATATCAGCCTCACTGGGGATAGTGCGCTGCAATATCAGCCTCATTGGGGACAGTGCACTGTAATATCAGACTCACTGGGGATAGTGCGCTGTAATATCAGCCTCACTGGGGATAGTGCGCTGTAATATCAGCCTCACTGGGGATAGTGCGCTGTAATATCAGCCTCACTGGGGATAGTGCGCTGTAATATCAGTCTCACTGGGGATAGTGAGCTGTAATATCATCTTCACTGGGGATAGTGCGCTGTAATATCAGCCTCACTGGGGATAGTGTGCTGTAATATCAGCCTCACTGGGGAAATGTGCTGTAATATCAGCCTCACTGGGGATAGTGCGATGTAATATCAGACTCACTGGGGATAGTGTGCTGTAATATCAGCCTCACCTGGGATAGTGCGCTGTAATATCAGCCTCACTGGGGATAGTGCGCTGTAATATCAGCCTCACTGGGGATAGTGCGCTGCAATATCAGCCTCATTGGGGACAGTGCACTGTAATATCAAACTCACTGGGGATAGTGCGCTGTTATATCAGCCTCACTGGGGATAGTGCGCTGTAATATCAGCCTCACTGGGGATAGTGTGCTGTAATAAAAGCCTCACTGGGGATAGTGTGCTGTAATATCAGCCTCACTGGAGATAGTGCACTGTAATATCAGCCTCACTGGGGATAGTGCGCTGTAATATCAGCCTCACTGGCGATAGTGCGCTGTAATATCAGCCTCACTGGGGATAGTGTGCTGTAATAAAAGCCTCACTGGGGATAGTGCGCTGTAATATCAGACTCACTGGGGATAGTGCGCTGTAATATCAGACTCACTGGGGATAGTGCGCTGTAATATCAGCCTCACTGAGGATAGTGCACTGTAATATCAGCCTCACTGGGGTTAGTGCGCTGTATTATCAGCTTCACTTGGGATGGGGCGCCTTAATATCAGCCTAACTGGGGATAGTGCGCTGTAATATCTGCCTCACTGGGGATAGTGTGCTGTAATATCAGCCTCACTGGGGATAGTGCACTGTAATATCAACCTCACAGGGGATAGCGCGCTGTAATATCAGCCTCACTGGGGACAGTGCGCTGTAATATCAGCCTCACTGGGGATAGTGCGCTGTAATATCAGACTCACTGGGTATAGTGGGCTGTAATATCAGACTCACTGGGAATAGTGCGCTTTAATATCAGCCTCTCTGGGGATAGTGCGCTGTAATATCAGACTCACTGGGGATAGTGCGCTGTAATATCAGACACACTGGGTATAGTGTGCTGTAATATCAGCCTCACTGGGGATAGTGCGCTGTAATATCAGTATCACTGGGGATAGTGCGCTGTAATATCAGACTCACTGGGGATAGTGCGCTGTAATATCAGCCTCACTGGGGATAGTGCGCTGTAATATCAGACTCACTGGGGATAGTGTGCTTTAATATCAGCCTCTCTGGGGATAGTGCGCTGTAATATCAGACTCACTGGGGATAGTGCGCTGTATTATCAGATTCACTGGGGATAGTGCGCTGTAATATCAGACTCACGGGGGATAGTGCGCTGTAATAACAGACTCACTGGGGATAGTGCACTGTAATATCAGCCTCACTGGGGATAGTGCACTGCAATATCAGATTCACTCGGGATAGTGTGCTGTAATATCAGAAAAACTGGGAATAGTGCGCTGTAATATCAGCCTCACTGGCGATAGTGCGCTGTAAAATCAGACTCACTGGGGATAGTGCACTGTAATATCAGCCTCCCTGGGGATAGTGCGCTGTAATATCAGTTTCACTGGGGATAGTGCGCTGTAATATCAGAATCACTGGGGATAGTGTGCAGTATTATCAGACTCATTGGGATTAGGATGCTGTAATATCAGACTGACTGGGGATACTGCGTTGTAATATCAGCCTCTCAGGGGAGAGTGTGCTGTAATATCAGCCTCTCTGGGGATAGTGTGCTGTAATATCAGACTCACTGGGGATAGTGCGCTGTAATATCAGCCTCACTGGGGATAGTGCGCTGTAATATCAGCCTCACAGGGGATAGTGCGCTGTAATATCATCCTCACTGGGGATAGTGTGCTGTAATATCAGCCTCACTGGGGATAGTGCGCTGTAATATCAGCCTCACTGGGGATAGTGCACTGTAATATCAGCCTCACTGGGGATAGTGCGCTGTAATATCAGCCTCACTGGGGATAGTGCGCTGTAATATCAGCCTCACTGGGGATAGTGCACTGTAATATCAGCCTCACTGGGGATAGTGCGCTGTAATATCAGCCTCACTGGGGATAGTGCGCTGTAATATCAGCCTCACTGGGGATAGTGCGCTGTAATATCAGCCTCACTGGGGATAGTGCGCTGTAATATCAGCCTCACTGGGGATAGTGCGCTGTAATATCAGCATCACTGGGGATAGTGCGCTGTAATATCAGCCTCACTGGGGATAGTGCGCTGTAATATCAGCCTCACTGGGGATAGTGTGCTGTAATATCAGCCTCACTGGGGATAGTGCGCTGTAATATCAGCCTCACTGGGGATAGTGCGCTGTAATGTCAGCCTCACTGGGGATAGTGCGCTGTAATATCAGCCTCACTGGGGATAGTGCACTGTAATATCAGCCTCACTGGGGATAGTGCGCTGTAATATCAGACTCCCTGGGGATAGTGTGCTGTAATATCAGCCACACTGGGGATATTGCGCTGTAATATCAGACTCACTGGGCACAGTGCGCTATAATATCAGCCTCGCTGGGGATAGTACGCTGTAATATCAGCCACACTTGGGATTGTGCGCTGTAATATCAGCCTCATTGGGGATAGTGCGCTATAATATCAGACACACTGGGGATAGTGCGCTGTAATATCAGCCTCACTGGGGATAGTGCGCTGTAATATCAGACTCTCTGGGGATAGTGCGCTGTAATATCAGACTCACTGGGGTTAGTGCGCTGTAATATCAGCCTCACTGGGGATAGTGCGCTGTAATATCAGCCTCACTGGGGATAGTGTGCTGTAATATCAGACTCCCTGGGGATAGTGCGCTGTAATATCAGCCTCACTGGGGATAGTGTGCTGTAATATCAGCCTCACTGGGGATAGTGCGCTGTAATATCAGCCTCACTGGGGACAGTGCACTGTAATATCAGTCTCACTGGGGATAGTGAGCTGTAATATCATCTTCACTGGGGATAGTGCGCTGTAATATCAGCCTCACTGGGGATAGTGTGCTGTAATATCAGCCTCACTGGGGAAAATGTGCTGTAATATCAGCCTCACTGGGGATAGTGCGATGTAATATCAGACTCACTGGAGATAGTGTGCTGTAATATCAGCCTCACCTGGGATAGTGCGCTGTAATATCAGCCTCACTGGGGATAGTGCGCTGTAATATCAGCCTCACTGGGGATAGTGCGCTGCAATATCAGCCTCATTGGGGACAGTGCACTGTAATATCAGACTCACTGGGGATAGTGCGCTGTTATATCAGCCTCACTGGGGATAGTGCGCTGTAATATCAGCCTCACTGGGGATAGTGCGCTGTAATATCAGCCTCACTGGGGACAGTGCACTGTAATATCAGTCTCACTGGGGATAGTGAGCTGTAATATCATCTTCACTGGGGATAGTGCGCTGTAATATCAGCCTCACTGGGGATAGTGTGCTGTAATATCAGCCTCACTGGGGAAAATGTGCTGTAATATCAGCCTCACTGGGGATAGTGCGATGTAATATCAGACTCACTGGGGATAGTGTGCTGTAATATCAGCCTCACCTGGGATAGTGCGCTGTAATATCAGCCTCACTGGGGATAGTGCGCTGTAATATCAGCCTCACTGGGGATAGTGCGCTGCAATATCAGCCTGATTGGGGACAGTGCACTGTAATATCAGACTCACTGGGGATAGTGCGCTGTTATATCAGCCTCACTGGGGATAGTGCGCTGTAATATCAGCCTCACTGGGGATAGTGTGCTGTAATAACAGCCTCACTGGGGATAGTGCGCTGTAATATCAGACTCACTGGGGATAGTGCGCTGTAATATCAGACTCACTGGGGATAGTGCGCTGTAATATCAGCCTCACTGGGGATAGTGCACTGTAATATCAGCCTCACTGGGGTTAGTGCGCTGTATTATCAGCTTCACTTGGGATGGGGCGCTGTAATATCAGCCTCACTGGGGATAGTGCGCTGTAATATCTGCCTCACTGGGGATAGTGTGCTGTAATATCAGCCTCACTGGGGATAGTGCACTGTAATATCAACCTCACAGGGGATAGTGCGCTGTAATATCAGCCTCACTGGGGACAGTGCGCTGTAATATCAGCCTCACTGGGGATAGTGCGCTGTAATATCAGACTCACTGGGGATAGTGGGCTGTAATATCAGACTCACTGGGAATAGTGCGCTGTAATATCAGCCTCTCTGGGGATAGTGCGCTGTAATATCAGCCTCACTGGCGATAGTGCACTGTAATATCAGCCTCACTGGCGATAGTGCGCTGTAATATCAGCCTCACCGGCGATAGTGCGCTGTAAAATCAGACTCACTGGGGATAGTGCGCTGTAATATCAGCCTCCCTGGGGATAGTGCGCTGTAATATCAGTTTCACTGGGGATAGTGCGCTGTAATATCAGAATCACTGGGAATAGTGCGCTGTAATATCAGCCTCACTGGGGATAGTATGCTGTAACATCAGCCTCACTGGGGATATTGAGCTGTAATATCAGCCTCACTGGGAATAGTGCGCTGTAATAAAAGACTCAGAGGGGATAATGTGATGTAATATCAGCCTCTCTGGTGATATTGCGCTGTAATATCAGCCTCACTGGAGATAGTGCACTGTAATATCAGCCTCACTGGGGATAGTGCGCTGTAATATCAGCCTCACTGGCGATAGTGCGCTGTAATATCAGCCTCAAAGGGGATGGTGCGCTGTAATATCAGCCTCACTGAGTATAGTGCACTGTAATATCAGCCTCACTGGCGATAGTGCGCTGTAATATCAGACTCACTGTGGATAGTGTGCTGTAATATCAGACTCACTGGGGATAGTGCGCTGTAATATCAGCCTCCCTGGTGATAGTGCGCTGTAATATCAGACTCGCTCGGGATAGTGTGCAGTAATATCAGACTCACAGGGGATAGTGCGCTGTAATATCAGCCTCACTGGGGATAGTGCGCTGTAATATCAGCCTCACTGGGGATAGTGCGCTGTAATATCAGACTCACTGGGGATAGTGTGCTGTAATATCAGGCTCACTGGGGATAGTGCGCTGTAATATCAGCCTCACTGGGGATAGTGCACTGTAATATCAGCCTCACTGGGGATAGTGCGCTGTAATATCATCGTGACTGGGGATAGTGCGCTGTAATATCAGCCTCACTGGGGATAGTGCACTGTAATATCAGCCTCACTGGGGAGAGTGCGCTGTAATATCAGCCTCACTGTGGATAGTGCGCTGTAATATCAGCCTCACAGGGGATAGTGCGCTGTAATATCATCCTCACTGGGGATAGTGCGCTGTAATATCAGGCTCACTGGGGATAGTGCGCTGTAATATCAGCCTCACTGGGGATAGTGCACTGTAATATCAGCCCCACTGGGGATAGTGCGCTGTAATATCATCGTGACTGGGGATAGTGCGCTGTAATATCAGCCTCACTGGGGATAGTGCGCTGTAATATCAGCCTCACTGTGGATAGTGCGCTGTCATATCAGCCTCACTGGGGATAGTGCGCTGTAATATTAGCCTCACTGGGGTTAGTGCGCTGTATTGTCAGCTTAACTTGGGATGGGGCGCTGTAATATCAGCCTAACTGGGGATATTGCGCTGTAATATCTGCCTCACTGGGGATAGTGTGCTGTAATATCAGCCTCACTGGGGATAGTGCACTGTAATATCAACCTCACTGGGGATAGCGCGCTGTAATATCAGCCTCACTGGGGACAGTGCGCTGTAATATCAGCCTCACTGGGGATAGTGCGCTGTAATATCAGACTCACTGGGGATAGTGGGCTGTAATATCAGACTCACTGGGAATAGTGCGCTGTAATATCAGCCTCTCTGGGGATAGTGCGCTGTAATATCAGACTCACTGGGGATAGTGCGCTGTAATATCAGCCTCACTGGGGATAGTGCGCTGTAATATCAGTATCACTGGGGATAGTGCGCTGTAATATCAGACTCACTGGGGATAGTGCGCTGTAATATCAGACTCACTGGGGATAGTGCGCTGTAATATCAGACTCACTGGGGATAGTGCGCTGTAATATCAGCCTCACTGGGGATAGTGCGCTGTAATATCAGACTCACTGGGGATAGTGCGCTGTAATATCAGACTCACTGGGGATAGTGCGCTGTAATATCAGACTCACTGGGGATAGTGCGCTGTAATATCAGACTCACTGGGGATAGTGCGCTGTAATATCAGCCTCACTGGGGATAGTGCACTGTAATATCAGATTCACTGGGGATAGTGCGCTGTAATATCAGACTCACTGGGAATAGTGCGCTGTAATATCAGCCTCACTGGCGATAGTGCGCTGTAAAATCAGACTCAATGGGGATAGTGCGCTGTAATATCAGCCTCCCTGGGGATAGTGCGCTGTAATATCGGCCTCACTGGGGATAGTGCGCTGTAATATCAGACTCACTGGGGATAGTGTGCTGTAATATCAGCCTCACTGGGGATAGTGCGCTGTAATATCAGCCTCCCTGGGGATAGTGCGCTGTAATATCAGACTCGCTCGGGATAGTGTGCTGTAATATCAGACTCACGGGGGATAGTGCGCTGTAATATCAGCCTCACTGGGGATAGTGCGCTGTAATATCAGCCTCACTGGGGATAGTGTGCTGTAATATCATCCTCACTGGGGATAGTGTGCTGTAATATCAGGCTCACTGGGGATAGTGTGCTGTAATATCAGCCTCAATGGGGATAGTGCACTGTAATATCAGCCTCACTGGGGATAGTGTGCTGTAATATCAGCCTCACTGGGGATAGTGCACTGTAATATCAGCCTCACTGGGGATAGTGAGCTGTAATATCAGCCTCACTGTGGATAGTGCGCTGTAATATCAGCCTCACTGGGGATAGTGCGCTGTAATATCAGCCTCACTGGGGATAGTGCGCTGTAATATCAGCCTCACTGGGGATAGTGCGCTGTAATATCAGCCTCACTGGGGATAGTGCGCTGTAATATCAGCCTCACTGGAGATAGTGCGCTGTAATATCAGCCTCACTGGGGATAGTGCGCTGTAATATCAGCCTCACTGGGGATAGTGCGCTGTAATATCAGCCTCACTGGGGATAGTGCGCTGTAATATCAGCCTCACTGGGGATAGTGCGCTGTAATATCAGCCTCACTGGGGATAGTGCGCTGTAATATCAGCCTCACTGGGATAGTGCGCTGTAATATCAGCCTCACTGGGGATAGTGCGCTGTAATATCAGCCTCACTGGGGATAGTGCGCTGTAATATCAGCCTCACTGGGGATAGTGCGCTGTAATATCAGCCTCACTGGGGATAGTGCGCAGTAATATCAGCCTCACTGGGGATAGTGCACTGTAATATCAGCCTCACTGGGGATAGTGCGCTGTAATATCAGACTCACTGGGGATAGTGTGCTGTAATATCAGCCTCACTGGGTATAGTGCGCTGTAATATCAGACTCACTGGGGACAGTGCGCTGTAATATCAGCCTCACTGGGGATAGTACGCTGTAATATCAGACAGACTGGGGATAGTGCGCTGTATTATCAGCCTCACTGGGGATAGTGCGCTATAATATCAGACTCACTGGGGATAGTGCGCTGTAATATCAGCCTCACTGGGGATAGTGCGCTGTAATATCAGACTCTCTGGGGATAGTGCGCTGTAATATCAGACTCACTGGGGATAGTGCGCTGTAATATCAGCCTCACTGGGGATAGTGCGCTGTAATATCAGCCTCACTGGGGATAGTGTGCTGTAACATCAGACACCCTTGGGATAGTGCGCTGTAATATCAGCCTCTCTGGGGAAAGTGTGCTGTAATATCAGCCTCACTGGGGATAGTGCGCTGTAATATCAGCCTCACTGGGGACAGTGCACTGTAATATCAGTCTCACTGGGGATAGTGAGCTGTAATATCATCTTCACTGGGGATAGTGTGCTGTAATATCAGCCTCACTGGGGATAGTGTACTGTAATATCAGCCTCACTGGGGAAAATGTGCTGTAATATCAGACTCACTGGGGATAGTGCGCTGTAATATCAGACTCACTGGGGATAGTGTGCTGTAATATCAGCCTCACCTGGGATAGTGCGCTGTAATATCAGCCTCACTGGGGATAGGGCGGTGTAATATCAGCCTCACTGGGGATAGTGCGCTGCAATATCAGCCTCATTGGGGACAGTGCGCTGTAATATCAGACTCACTGGTGATAGTGCGCAGTTATATCAGCCTCACTGGGGATAGTGCGCTGTAATATCAGCCTCACTGGGGATAGTGTGCTGTAATAAAAGCCTCACTGGGGATAGTGTGCTGTAATATCAGACTCACTGCGGATAGTGCGCTGTAATATCAGAGTCACTGGGGATAGTGCGCTGTAATATCAGCCTCACTGGGGATAGTGCACTGTAATATCAGCCTCACTGGGGTTAGTGCGCTGTATTGTCAGCTTCACTTGGGATGGGGCGCTCTAATATCAGCCTAACTGGGGATATTGCGCTGTAATATCTGCCTCACTGGGGATAGTGTGCTGTAATATCAGCCTCACTGGGGATAGTGCACTGTAATATCAACCTCACTGGGGATAGCGCGCTGTAATATCAGCCTCACTGGGGACAGTGCGCTGTAATATCAGCCTCACTGGGGATAGTGCGCTGTAATATCAGACTCACTGGGGATAGTGGGCTGTAATATCAGACTCACTGGGAATAGTGCGCCTTAATATCAGCCTCTCTGGGGAGAGTGCGCTGTAATATCAGACTCACTGGGGATAGTGCGCTGTAATATCAGACACACTGGGGATAGTGTGCTGTAATATCAGCCTCACTGGGGATAGTGCGCTGTAATATCAGTATCACTGGGGATAGTGCGCTGTAATATCAGACTCACTGGGGATAGTGCGCTGTAATATCAGACTCAATGGGGATAGTGCGCTGTAATATCAGACTCACTGGGGATAGTGCGCTTTAATATCAGCCTCGCTGGGGATAGTGCGCTGTAATATCAGACTCACTGGGGATAGTGCGCTGTATTATCAGATTCACTGGGGATAGTGCGCTGTAATATCAGACTCACTGGGATAGTGCGCTGTAATATCAGACTCACTGGGGATAGTGCACTGTAATATCAGCCTCACTGGGGATAGTGCACTGCAATATCAGATTCACTGGGGATAGTGCGCTGTAATATCAGACTCACTGGGAATAGTGCGCTGTAATATCAGCCTCACTGGCGATAGTGCGCTGTAATATCAGCCTCACTGGGGATAGTGCGCTGTAATATCAGCCTCACTGGGGATAGTGCGCTGTAATATCAGTGTCACTGGGGATAGTGCGCTGTAATATCAGACTCACTGGGGATAGTGCGCTGTAATATCAGCCTCACTGGGGATAGTGCGCTGTAATATCAGACTCACTGGGGATAGTGTGCTGTAATATCAGCCTCACTGGGGATAGTGTGCTGTAATATCAGACTCACTGGGGATAGTGCGCTGTATTATCAGACTCACTGGGGATAGTGCGCTGTAATATCAGACTCACTGGGGATAGTGCGCTGTAATAACAGACTCACTGGGGATAGTGCACTGTAATATCAGCCTCACTGGGGATAGTGCACTGCAATATCAGACTCACTCGGGATAGTGTGCTGTAATATCAGACTCACTGGGAATAGTGCACTGTAATATCAGCCTCACTGGCGATAGTGCGCTGTAAAATCAGACTCACTGGGGATAGTGCACTGTAATATCAGCCTCCCTGGGGATAGTGCGCTGTAATATCAGTTTCACTGGGGATAGTGCGCTGTAATATCAGAATCACTGGGGATAGTGTGCAGTATTATCAGACTCATTGGGATTAGGATGCGGTAATATCAGACTGACTGGGGATACTGCGTTGTAATATCAGCCTCTCAGGGGAGAGTGTGCTGTAATATCAGCCTCTCTGGGGATAGTGTGCTGTAATATCAGACTCACGGGGGATAGTGCGCTGTAATATCAGCCTCACAGGGGATAGTGCGCTGTAATATCATCCTCACTGGGGATAGGGTGCTGTAATATCAGGCTCACTGGGGATAGTGCGCTGTAATATCAGCCTCACTGGGGATAGTGCACTGTAATATCAGCCTCACTGGGGATAGTGCGCTGTAATATCATCGTGACTGGGGATAGTGCGCTGTAATATCAGCCTCACTGGGGATAGTGCACTGTAATATCAGCCTCACTGGGGAGAGTGCGCTGTAATATCAGCCTCACTGTGGATAGTGCGCTGTAATATCAGCCTCACTGGGGATAGTGCGCTGTAATATCAGCCTCACTGGGGATAGTGCGCTGTAATATCAGCCTCACTGGGGATAGTGCGCTGTAATATCAGCATCACTGGGGATAGTGCGCTGTAATATCAGCCTCACTGGGGATATTGCGCTGTAATATCAGCCTCACTGGGGATAGTGCGCTGTAATATCAGCCTCACTGGGGATAGTGCGCTGTAATATCAGCCTCACTGGGGATAGTGCGCTGTAATGTCAGCCTCACTGGGGATAGGGCGCTGTAATATCAGCCTCACTGGGGATAGTGCACTGTAATATCAGCCTCACTGGGGATAGTGCGCTGTAATATCAGACTCCCTGGGGATAGTGTGCTGTAATATCAGCCTCACTGGGGATATTGCGCTGTAATATCAGACTCACTGGGCACAGTGCGCTATAATATCAGCCTCGCTGGGGATAGTACGCTGTAATATCAGCCACACTTGGGATAGTGCGCTGTAATATCAGCCTCATTGGGGATAGTGCGCTATAATATCAGACACACTGGGGATAGTGCGCTGTAATATCAGCCTCACTGGGGATAGTGCGCTGTAATATCAGACTCTCTGGGGATAGTGCGCTGTAATATCAGACTCACTGGGGTTAGTGCGCTGTAATATCAGCCTCACTGGGGATAGTGCGCTGTAATATCAGCCTCACTGGGGATAGTGTGCTGTAATATCAGACTCCCTTGGGATAGTGCGCTGTAATATCAGCCTCACTGGGGATAGTGTGCTGTAATATCAGCCTCACTGGGGATAGTGCGCTGTAATATCAGCCTCACTGGGGACAGTGCACTGTAATATCAGTCTCACTGGGGATAGTGAGCTGTAATATCATCTTCACTGGGGATAGTGCGCTGTAATATCAGCCTCACTGGGGATAGTGTGCTGTAATATCAGCCTCACTGGGGAAAATGTGCTGTAGTATCAGCCTCACTGGGGATAGTGCGATGTAATATCAGACTCACTGGGGATAGTGTGCTGTAATATCAGCCTCACCTGGGATAGTGCGCTGTAATATCAGCCTCACTGGGGATAGTGCGCTGTAATATCAGCCTCACTGGGGATAGTGCGCTGCAATATCAGCCTCATTGGGAACAGTGCCCTGTAATATCAGACTCACTGGGGATAGTGCGCTGTTATATCAGCCTCACTGGGGATAGTGCGCTGTAATATCAGCCTCACTGGGGATAGTGCGCTGTAATATCAGCCTCACTGGGGACAGTGCACTGTAATATCAGTCTCACTGGGGATAGTGAGCTGTAAAATCATCTTCACTGGGGATAGTGCGCTGTAATATCAGCCTCACTGGGGATAGTGTGCTGTAATATCAGCCTCACTGGGGAAAATGTGCTGTAATATCAGCCTCACTGGGGATAGTGCGATGTAATATCAGACTCACTGGGGATAGTGTGCTGTAATATCAGCCTCACCTGGGATAGTGCGCTGTAATATCAGCCTCACTGGGGATAGTGCGCTGTAATATCAGCCTCACTGGGGATAGTGCGCTACAATATCAGCCTCATTGGGGACAGTGCACTGTAATATCAAACTCACTGGGGATAGTGCGCTGTTATATCAGCCTCACTGGGGATAGTGCGCTGTAATATCAGCCTCACTGGGGATAGTGTGCTGTAATAAAAGCCTCACTGGGGATAGTGTGCTGTAATATCAGCCTCACTGGAGATAGTGCACTGTAATATCAGCCTCACTGGGGATAGTGCGCTGTAATATCAGCCTCACTGGCGATAGTGCGCTGTAATATCAGCCTCACTGGGGATAGTGTGCTGTAATAAAAGCCTCACTGGGGATAGTGCGCTGTAATATCAGACTCACTGGGGATAGTGCGCTGTAATATCAGACTCACTGGGGATAGTGCGCTGTAATATCAGCCTCACTGGGGATAGTGCACTGTAATATCAGCCTCACTGGTGTTAGTGCGCTGTATTATCAGCTTCACTTGGGATGGGGCGCTGTAATATCAGCCTAACTGGGGATAGTGCGCTGTAATATCTGCCTCACTGGGGATAGTGTGCTGTAATATCAGCCTCACTGGGGATAGTGCACTGTAATATCAACCTCACAGGGGATAGCACGCTGTAATATCAGCCTCACTGGGGACAGTGCGCTGTAATATCAGCCTCACTGGGGATAGTGCGCTGTAATATCAGACTCACTGGGTATAGTGGGCTGTAATATCAGACTCACTGGGAATAGTGCGCTTTAATATCAGCCTCTCTGGGGATAGTGCGCTGTAATATCAGCCTCACTGGGGATAGTGCGCTGTAATATCATCGTGACTGGGGATAGTGCGCTGTAATATCAGCCTCACTGGGGATAGTGCACTGTAATATCAGCCTCACTGGGGAGAGTGCGCTGTAATATCAGCCTCACTGTGGATAGTGCGCTGTAATATCAGCCTCACTGGGGATAGTGCACTGTAATATCAGCCTCACTGGGGATAGTGCGCTGTAATATCAGCCTCACTGGGGATAGTGCGCTGTAATATCAGCATCACTGGGGATAGTGCGCTGTAATATCAGCCTCACTGGGGATATTGCGCTGTAATATCAGCCTCACTGGGGATAGTGCGCTGTAATATCAGCCTCACTGGGGATAGTGTTCTGTAATATCAGCCTCACTGGGGATAGTGCGCTGTAATGTCAGCCTCACTGGGGATAGTGCGCTGTAATATCAGCCTCACTGGGGATAGTGCACTGTAATATCAGCCTCACTGGGGATAGTGCGCTGTAATATCAGACTCCCTGGGGATAGTGTGCTGTAATATCAGCCTCACTGGGGATATTGCGCTGTAATATCAGACTCACTGGGCACAGTGCGCTATAATATCAGCCTCGCTGGGGATAGTACGCTGTAATATCAGCCACACTTGGGATAGTGCGCTGTAATATCAGCCTCATTGGGGATAGTGCGCTATAATATCAGACACACTGGGGATAGTGCGCTGTAATATCAGCCTCACTGGGGATAGTGCGCTGTAATATCAGACTCTCTGGGGATAGTGCGCTGTAATATCAGACTCACTGGGGTTAGTGCACTGTAATATCAGCCTCACTGGGGATAGTGCGCTGTAATATCAGCCTCACTGGGGATAGTGTGCTGTAATATCAGACTCCCTTGGGATAGTGCGCTGTAATATCAGCCTCACTGGGGATAGTGTGCTGTAATATCAGCCTCACTGGGGATAGTGCGCTGTAATATCAGCCTCACTGGGGACAGTGCACTGTAATATCAGTCTCACTGGGGATAGTGAGCTGTAATATCATCTTCACTGGGGATAGTGCGCTGTAATATCAGCCTCACTGGGGATAGTGTGCTGTAATATCAGCCTCACTGGGGAAAATGTGCTGTAATATCAGCCTCACTGGGGATAGTGCGATGTAATATCAGACTCACTGGGGATAGTGTGCTGTAATATCAGCCTCACCTGGGATAGTGCGCTGTAATATCAGCCTCACTGGGGATAGTGCGCTGTAATATCAGCCTCACTGGGGATAGTGCGCTGCAATATCAGCCTCATTGGGAACAGTGCCCTGTAATATCAGACTCACTGGGGATAGTGCGCTGTTATATCAGCCTCACTGGGGATAGTGCGCTGTAATATCAGCCTCACTGGGGATAGTGCGCTGTAATATCAGCCTCACTGGGGACAGTGCACTGTAATATCAGTCTCACTGGGGATAGTGAGCTGTAATATCATCTTCACTGGGGATAGTGCGCTGTAATATCAGCCTCACTGGGGATAGTGTGCTGTAATATCAGCCTCACTGGGGAAAATGTGCTGTAATATCAGCCTCACTGGGGATAGTGCGATGTAATATCAGACTCATGGGGATAGTGTGCTGTAATATCAGCCTCACCTGGGATAGTGCGCTGTAATATCAGCCTCACTGGGGATAGTGCGCTGTAATATCAGCCTCACTGGGGATAGTGCGCTGCAATATCAGCCTGATTGGGGACAGTGCACTGTAATATCAGACTCACTGGGGATAGTGCGCTGTTATATCAGCCTCACTGGGGATAGTGCGCTGTAATATCAGCCTCACTGGGGATAGTGTGCTGTAATAAAAGCCTCACTGGGGATAGTGCGCTGTAATATCAGACTCACTGGGGATAGTGCGCTGTAATATCAGACTCACTGGGGATAGTGCGCTGTAATATCAGCCTCACTCGGGATAGTGCACTGTAATATCAGCGTCACTGGGGTTAGTGCGCTGTATTATCAGCTTCACTTGGGATGGGGCGCTGTAATATCAGCCTAACTGGGGATAGTGCGCTGTAATATCTGCCTCACTGGGGATAGTGTGCTGTAATATCAGCCTCACTGGGGATAGTGCGCTGTAATATCAGACTCACTGGGTATAGTGGGCTGTAATATCAGACTCACTGGGAATAGTGCGCTTTAATATCAGCCTCACTGGGGATAGTGCGCTGTAATATCAGCCTCACTGGCGATAGTGCGCTGTAATATCAGCCTCACTGGCGATAGTGCGCTGTAATATCAGCCTCACTGGCGATAGTGCGCTGTAAAATCAGACTCACTGGGGATAGTGCGCTGTAATATCAGCCTCCCTGGGGATAGTGCGCTGTAATATCAGCTTCACTGGGGATAGTGCGCTGTAATATCAGAATCACTGGGGATAGTGCGCTGTAATATCAGCCTCACTGGGGATAGTATGCTGTAACATCAGCCTCACTGGGGATATTGAGCTGTAATATCAGCCTCACTGGGAATAGTGCGCTGTAATAAAAGACTCAGTGGGGATAATGTGATGTAATATCAGCCTCTCTGGTGATATTGCGCTGTAATATCAGCCTCACTGGGGATAGTGCGCTGTAATATCAGCCTCACAGGGGATAGTTCGCTGTAATATCAGCCTCACTGGGAATAGCTCGCTGTAATATCAGCCTCACTGGGGTTAGTGCGGTGTAATATCAGCCTCACTGGGGATAGTGAACTGTAATATCAGCCTCACTGGGGATAGTGTGCTGTAATATCAGCCTCACTGGAGATAGTGCACTGTAATATCAGCCTCACTGGGGATAGTGCGCTGTAATATCAGCCTCACTGGCGATAGTGCGCTGTAATATCAGCCTCACTGGGGATGGTGCGCTGTAATATCAGCCTCACTGAGGATAGTGCACTGTAATATCAGCCTCACTGGCGATAGTGCGCTGTAATATCAGACTCACTGGGGATAGTGTGCTGTAATATCAGACTCACTGGGGATAGTGCGCTGTAATATCAGCCTCCCTAGGGATAGTGCGCTGTAATATCAGACTCGATCGGGATAGTGTGCAGTAATATCAGACTCACAGGGGATAGTGCGCTGTAATATCAGCCTCACTGGGGATAGTGCGCTGTAATATCAGCCTCACTGGGGATAGTGCGCTGTAATATCATCCTCACTGGGGATAGTGTGCTGTAATATCAGGCTCACTGGGGATAGTGCGCTGTAATATCAGCCTCACTGGGGATAGTGCACTGTAATATCAGCCTCACTGGGGATAGTGCACTGTAATATCATCGTGACTGGGGATAGTGCGCTGTAATATCAGCCTCACTGGGGATAGTGCACTGTAATATCAGCCTCACTGGGGAGAGTGCGCTGTAATATCAGCCTCACTGTGGATAGTGCGCTGTAATATCAGCCTCACAGGGGATAGTGCGCTGTAATATCATCCTCACTGGGGATAGTGCGCTGTAATATCAGGCTCACTGGGGATAGTGCGCTGTAATATCAGCCTCACTGGGGATAGTGCACTGTAATATCAGCCCCACTGGGGATAGTGCGCTGTAATATCATCGTGACTGGGGATGCTGCGCTGTAATATCAGCCTCACTGGGGATAGTGCGCTGTAATATCAGCCTCACTGTGGATAGTGCGCTGTCATATCAGCCTCACTGGGGATAGTGCGCTGTAATATTAGCCTCACTGGGGTTAGTGCGCTGTATTGTCAGCTTAACTTGGGATGGGGCGCTGTAATATCAGCCTAACTGGGGATATTGCGCTGTAATATCTGCCTCACTGGGGATAGTGTGCTGTAATATCAGCCTCACTGGGGATAGTGCACTGTAATATCAACCTCACTTGGGATAGCGCGCTGTAATATGAGCCTCACTGGGGACAGTGCTCTGTAATATCAGCCTCACTGGGGATAGTGCGCTGTAATATCAGACTCACTGGGGATAGTGGGCTGTAATATCAGACTCACTGGGAATAGTGCGCGTTAATATCAGCCTCTCTGGGGATAGTGCGCTGTAATATCAGACTCACTGGGGACAGTGCGCTGTAATATCAGCCTCACTGGGGCTAGTGCGCTGTAATATCAGTATCACTGGGGATAGTGCGCTGTAATATCAGACTCACTGGGGATAGTGCGCTGTAATATCAGACTCACTGGGGATAGTGCGCTGTAATATCAGACTCACTGGGGATAGTGCGCTTTAATATCAGCCTCTCTGGGGATAGTGCGCTGTAATATCAGACTCACTGGGGATAGTGCGCTGTATTATCAGATTCACTGGGGATAGTGCGCTGTAATATCAGACTCACTGGGGATAGTGCGCTGTAATATCAGACTCACTGGGGATAGTGCACTGTAATATCAGCCTCACTGGGGATAGTGCACTGCAATATCAGATTCACTGGGGATAGTGCGCTGTAATATCAGACTCACTGGGAATAGTGCGCTGTAATATCAGCCTCACTGGCGATAGTGCGCTGTAAAATCAGACTCAATGGGGATAGTGCGCTGTAATATCAGCCTCCCTGGGGATAGTGCGCTGTAATATCAGCCTCACTGGGGATAGTGCGCTGTAATATCAGACTCACTGGGGATAGTGTGCTGTAATATCAGCCTCACTGGGGATAGTGCGCTGTAATATCAGCCTCCCTGGGGATAGTGCGCTGTAATATCAGACTCGCTCGGGATAGTGTGCTGTAATATCAGACTCACGGGGGATAGTGCGCTGTAATATCAGCCTCACTGGGGATAGTGCGCTGTAATATCAGCCTCACTGGGGATAGTGCGTTGTAATATCATCCTCACTGGGGATAGTGTGCTGTAATATCAGGCTCACTGGGGATAGTGTGCTGTAATATCAGCCTCAATGGGGATAGTGCACTGTAATATCAGCCTCACTGGGGATAGTGCGCTGTAATATCATCGTGACTGGGGATAGTGCACTGTAATATCAGCCTCACTGGGGATAGTGCGCTGTAATATCAGCCTCACTGTGGATAGTGCGCTGTAATTTCAGCCTCACTGGGGATAGTGCGCTGTAATATCAGCCTCACTGGGGATAGTGCGCTGTAATATCAGCCTCACTGGGTATAGTGCGCTGTAATATCAGCCTCACTGGGGATAGTGCGCTGTAATATCAACCTCACTGGAGATAGTGCGCTGTAATATCAGCCTCACTGGGGATAGTGCGCTGTAATATCAGCCTCACTGGGGATAGTGCGCTGTAATATCAGCCTCACTGGGGATAGTGCGCTGTAATATCAGCCTCACTGGGGATAGTGCGCTGTAATATCAGCCTCACTGGGGATAGTGCACTGTAATATCAGCCTCACTGGGGATAGTGCGCTGTAATATCAGACTCACTGGGGATAGTGTGCTGTAATATCAGCCTCACTGGGTATATTGCGCTGTAATATCAGACTCACTGGTCACAGTGCGCTATGATATCAGCCTCACTGGGGATAGTACGCTGTAATATCAGCCACACTTGGGATAGTGCGCTGTAGTATCAGCCTCATTGGGGATAGTGCGCTATAATATCAGACACACTGGGGATAGTGCGCTGTAATATCAGCCTCACTGGGGATAGTGCGCTGTAATATCAGACTCTCTGGGGATAGTGCGCTGTAATATCAGACTCACTGGGGTTAGTGCGCTGTAATATCAGCCTCACTGGGGATAGTGCGCTGTAATGTCAGCCTCACTGGGGATAGTGTGCTGTAACCACAGACACCCTTGGGATAGTGCGCTGTAATATCAGCCTCTCTGGGGAAAGTTTGCTGTAATATCAGCCTCACTGGGGATAGTGCGCTGTAATATCAGCCTCACTGGGGACAGTGCACTGTAATATCAGTCTCACTGGGGATAGTGAGCTGTAATATCATCTTCACTGGGGATAGTGTGCTGTAATATCAGCCTCACCGGGGATAGTGTACTTTAATATCAGCCTCACTGGGGAAAATGTGCTGTAATATCAGACTCACTGGGGATAGTGCGCTGTAATATCAGACTCACTGGGGATAGTGTGCTGTAATATCAGCCTCTCCTGGGATAGTGCGCTGTAATATCAGCCTCACTGGGGATAGTGCGCTGTAATATCAGCCTCACTGGGGATAGTGCGCTGCAATATCAGCCTCATTGGGGACAGTGCGCTGTAATATCAGACTCACTGGTGATAGTGCGCTGTTATATCAGCCTCACTGGGGATAGTGCGCTGTAATATCAGCCTCACTGGGGATAGTGTGCTGTAATAAAAGCCTCACTGGGGATAGTGTGCTGTAATATCAGACTCACTGGGGATAGTGCGCTGTAATATCAGAGTCACTGGGGATAGTGCGCTGTAATATCAGCCTCACTGGGGATAGTGCACTGTAATATCAGCCTCACTGGGGTTAGTGCGCTGTATTGTCAGCTTCACTTGGGATGGGGCGCTCTAATATCAGCCTAACTGGGGATATTGCGCTGTAATATCTGCCTCACTGGGGATAGTGTGCTGTAATATCAGCCTCACTGGGGATAGTGCACTGTAATATCAACCTCACTGGGGATACCGCGCTGTAATATCAGCCTCACTGGGGACAGTGCGCTGTAATATCAGCCTCACTGGGGATAGTGCGCTGTAATATCAGACTCACTGGGGATAGTGGGCTGTAATATCAGACTCACTGGGAATAGTGCGCGTTAATATCAGCCTCTCTGGGGAGTGTGCGCTGTAATATCAGACACACTGGGGATAGTGTGCTGTAATATCAGCCTCACTGGGGATAGTGCGCTGTAATATCAGTATCACTGGGGATAGTGCGCTGTAATATCAGACTCACTGGGGATAGTGCGCTGTAATATCAGACTCAATGGGGATAGTGCGCTGTAATATCAGACTCACTGGGGATAGAGCGCTTTAATATCAGCCTCGCTGGGGATAGTGCGCTGTAATATCAGACTCACTGGGGATAGTGCGCTGTATTATCAGATTCACTGGGGATAGTGCGCTGTAATATCAGACTCACTGGGGATAGTGCGCTGTAATATCAGACTCACTGGGGTTAGTGCACTGTAATATCAGCCTCACTGGGGATAGTGCACTGCAATATCAGATTCACTGGGGATAGTGCGCTGTAATATCAGACTCACTGGGAATAGTGCGCTGTAATATCAGCCTCACTGGCGATAGTGCGCTGTAAAATCAGACTCACTGGGGATAGTGCGCTGTAATATCAGCCTCCCTGGGTATAATGCGCTGTAATATCAGTGTCACTGGGGATAGTGCGCTGTAATATCAGAATCACTGGGGATAGTGCGCTGTAATATTAGCCTCACTGGGGATATTGCGCTTTAATATCAGCCTCACTGGGATAGTGCGCTGTAATATCAGACTCAGTGGGGATAATGCGCTGTAATATCAGCCTCTCTGGTGATATTGCGCTGTAATATCAGCCTCACTGGGGATAGTGCGCTGTAATATCAGCCTCACAGGGGATAGTTCGCTGAAATATCAGCCTCACTGGGGATAGTGCGCTGTAACATCAGCCTCCCTGGGGATAGTGCGCTGTAATATCAGACTCGCTCGGGATAGTGTGCTGTAATATCAGACTCACTTGGGATAGTGTGCTGTAATATCAGACTCATTGGGATTAGGATGCTGTAATATCAGACTCACTGGGGATACTGCGCTGTAATATCAGCCTCTCAGTAGAGAGTGTGCTGTAATATCAGCCTCTCTGGGGCTAGTGTGCTGTAATATCAGACTCACGGGGGATTGTGCGCTGTAATATCAGCCTCACTGGGGATAGTGCGCTGTAATATCAGCCTCACAGGGGATAGTGCGCTGTAATAACAGCCTCACTGGGGATAGTGTGCTGTAATATCAGGCTCACTGTGGATAGTGCGCTGTAATATCAGCCTCACGGGGGATAGTGCACTGTAATATCAGCCTCACTGGGGATAGTGCACTGTAATATCATCGTGACTGGGGATAGTGCACTGTAATATCAGCCTCACTGGGGATAGTGCACTGTAATATCAGCCTCACTGGGGAGAGTGCGCTGAATATCAGCCTCACTGGGGATAGTGTGCTGTAATATCAGCCTCACTGGGGATAGTGCGCTGCAATATCAGCCTCACTGGGGATAGTGCGCTGTAATATCAGCCTCACTGGGGATAGTGCGCTGTAATATCAGCCTCACTGGGGATAGTGCGCTGTAATATCAGCCTCACTGGGGATAGTGCGCTGTAATATCAGACTCACTGGGGATAGAGCGCTTTAATATCAGCCTCGCTGGGGATAGTGCGCTGTAATATCAGACTCACTGGGGATAGTGCGCTGTATTATCAGATTCACTGGGGATAGTGCGCTGTAATATCAGACTCACTGGGGATAGTGCGCTGTAATATCAGACTCACTGGGGTTAGTGCACTGTAATATCAGCCTCACTGGGGATAGTGCACTGCAATATCAGATTCACTGGGGATAGTGCGCTGTAATATCAGACTCACTGGGGATAGTGTGCTGTAATATCAGCCACACTGGGGATATTGCGCTGTAATCTCAGCCTCACTGGGGATAGTGCGCTGAAATATCAGACTCACTGGGGATAGTGCGGTGTAATATCAGACTCACTGGGGATAGTGCGCTGTAATATCAGCCTCACTGGGGATAGTGCACTGTAATATCATACTCACTGGGGATAGTGCGCTGTAATATCAGCCTCACTGGGGATAGTGCGCTGTAATATCAGTGTCACTGGGGATAGTGCGCTATAATATCAGACTCACTGGGGATAGTGCGCTGTAATATTAGCCTCACTGGGGATAGTATGCTGTAATATCAGCCTCACTGGGGATAGTGCGCTGTAATATCAGCCTCACTGGGGATAGTGCGGTGTAATATCAGCCTCACTGGGGATAGTGCGCTGTAATATCAGACTCACTGGGGATAGTGTGCTGTAATATCAGCCTCACTGGGGTAGTGCGCTGTAATATCAGCCTCCCTGGGGATAGTGCGCTGTAATATCAGACTCGCTCGGGATAGTCTGCTGTAATATCAGACTCACTTGGGATAGTGTGCTGTAATTTCAGACTCACTGGGGATTGTGCACTGTAATATCAGCCTCACTGGGGATAGTGCGCTGTAATATCAGCCTCACTGGGGATATTGCACTGTAATATCAGCCTCACTGGGGATAGTGCGCTGTAATATCAGACTCACTGGGGATAGTGTTCTGTAATATCAGCCTTACTGGGGATATTGCGCTGTAATATTAGCCTCACTGGGGATAGTGCGCTGAAATATCAGACTCACTGGGGATAGTGTGCTGTAATATCAGACTCACTTTTAGATAGTGTGCTGTAATATCAGACTCATTGGGATTAGTGTTCTGTAATATCAGACTCACTGGGGATAGTGCGCTGTAAGATCAGCCTCTGAGGGGATAGTCTGCTGTAATATCAGCCTCACTGGGGATAGTGTGCTGTAATATCAGACTCACTGGGGATAGTGCGCTTTAATATCAGCCTCACTGGGGATAGTGCGCTGTGATATCAGCCTCACTGGGGATAGTGCGCTGTAATATCAAGCTCACTGGGGATAGTGCGCTGTAATATCAGACTCACTGGGGATAGTGCGCTGTAATATCAGCCTCACTGGGGATAGTGCACTGTAATATCAGCCTCACTGGGGATAGTGCGCTGTAATATCATCGTGACTGGGGATATTGCGCTGTAATATCAGCCTCACTGGGGATAGTGCGCTGTAATATCAGCCTCACTGCGGATAGTGCGCTGTAATATCAGCCTCACTGGGGATAGTGCGCTGTAATATCAGCCTCACTGGGGATAGTGCGCTGTAATATCAGCCTCACTGGGGATAGTGCGCTGTAATATCAGCCGCACTGGGGATAGTGCACGGTAATATCAGCCTCACTGGGGATAGTGCGCTGTAATATCAGCCTCACTGGGGATAGTGCGCTGTAATATCAGCCTCACTGGGGATAGTGCACTGTAATATCATCGTGACTGGGGATAGTGCACTGTAATATCAGCCTCACTGGGGATAGTGCACTGTAATATCAGCCTCACTGGGGAGAGTGCGCTGAATATCAGCCTCACTGGGGATAGTGTGCTGTAATATCAGCCTCACTGGGGATAGTGCGCTGCAATATCAGCCTCACTGGGGATAGTGCGCTGTAATATCAGCCTCACTGGGGATAGTGCGCTGTAATATCAGCCTCACTGGGGATAGTGCGCTGTAATATCAGCCTCACTGGGGATAGTGCGCTGTAATATCAGCCTCACTGGGGATAGTGCGCTGTAATATCAGCCTCACTGGGGATAGTGCACTGTAATATCAGCCTCACTGGGGATAGTGCGCTAAAATATCAGACTCACTGGGGATAGTGTGCTGTAATATCAGCCACACTGGGGATATTGCGCTGTAATCTCAGCCTCACTGGGGATAGTGCGCTGAAATATCAGACTCACTGGGGATAGTGCGGTGTAATATCAGACTCACTGGGGATAGTGCGCTGTAATATCAGCCTCACTGGGGATAGTGCACTGTAATATCATACTCACTGGGGATAGTGCGCTGTAATATCAGCCTCACTGGGGATAGTGCGCTGTAATATCAGTGTCACTGGGGATAGTGCGCTATAATATCAGACTCACTGGGGATAGTGCGCTGTAATATTAGCCTCACTGGGGATAGTATGCTGTAATATCAGCCTCACTCTGGATAGTGCGCTGTAATATCAGCCTCACTGGGGATAGTGCAGTGTAATATCAGCCTCACTGGGGATAGTGCGCTGTAATATCAGACTCACTGGGGATAGTGTGCTGTAATATCAGCCTCACTGGGGTAGTGCGCTGTAATATCAGCCTCCCTGGGGATAGTGCGCTGTAATATCAGACTCGCTCGGGATAGTCTGCTGTAATATCTGACTCACTTGGGATAGTGTGCTGTAATTTCAGACTCACTGGGGATTGTGCGCTGTAATATCAGCCTCACTGGGGATAGTGCGCTGTAATATCAGCCTCACTGGGGATATTGCACTGTAATATCAGCCTCACTGGGGATAGTGCGCTGTAATATCAGACTCACTGGGGATAGTGTTCTGTAATATCAGCCTTACTGGGGATATTGCGCTGTAATATTAGCCTCACTGGGGATAGTGTGCTGAAATATCAGACTCACTGGGGATAGTGTGCTGTAATATCAGACTCACTTTTAGATAGTGTGCTGTAATATCAGACTCATTGGGATTAGTGTTCTGTAATATCAGACTCACTGGGGATAGTGCGCTGTAAGATCAGCCTCTGAGGGGCTAGTCTGCTGTAATATCAGCCTCACTGGGGATAGTGTGCTGTAATATCAGACTCACTGGGGATAGTGCGCTTTAATATCAGCCTCACTGGGGATAGTGCGCTGTGATATCAGCCTCACTGGGGATAGTGCGCTGTAATATCAAGCTCACTGGGGATAGTGCGCTGTAATATCAGACTCACTGGGGATAGTGCGCTGTAATATCAGCCTCACTGGGGATAGTGCACTGTAATATCAGCCTCACTGGGGATAGTGCGCTGTAATATCATCGTGACTGGGGATATTGCGCTGTAATACCAGCCTCACTGGGGATAGTGCGCTGTAATATCAGCCTCACTGGGGATAGTGCGCTGTAATATCAGCCTCACTGGGGATAGTGCGCTGTAATATCAGCCTCACTGGGGATAGTGCGCTGTAATATCAGCCTCACTGGGGATAGTGCGCTGTAATATCAGCCTCACTGGGGATAGTGCACGGTAATATCAGCCTCACTGGGGATAGTGCGCTGTAATATCAGCCTCACTGGGGATAGTGCGCTGTAATATCAGCCTCACTGGGGACAGTGCGCTGTAATATCAGCCTCACTGGGGATAGTGCGCTGTAATATCAGCCTCACTGGGGATATTGCGCTGTAATATCAGACTCACTGGGGATAGTGCGCTGTAATATCAGACTCACTGGGGATAGTGCGCTGTAATATCAGCCTCACTGGGGATAGTGCGCTGTAATATCAGACTCACTGGGGATAGTGCGCTTTAATATCAGCCTCACTGGGTATAGTGCACTGTAATATCAGCCTCATTGGGGATAGTGTGCTGTAATATCAGCCTCACTGTGTTTAGTGTGCTGTAATATCAGACTCACTGGGGATAGTGCGCTGTAATATCAGACTCACTGGGGATAGTGCACTGTAATATCAGCCTCACTGGGGATAGTGCGCTGTAATATCAGCCTCACTGGGGATAGTGCGCTGTAATATCAGCCTCACTGGGGATAGTGTGCTTTAATATCAGCCTCACTGGGGATAGTGCGCTGTAATATCAGCCTCACTGGGGATAGTGCGCTGTAATATCAGCCTCACTGGGGATAGTGCGCTGTAATATCAGCCTCACTGGGGATAGTGCGCTGTAATATCAGCCTCACTGGGGATAGTGCGCTGTAATATCAGCCTCACTGGGGATAGTGCGCTGTAATATCAGCCTCACTGGGGATAGTGCGCTGTAATATCAGCCTCACTGGGGATAGTGCGCTGTAATATCAGCCTCACTGGGGATAGTGCGCTGTAATATCAGCCTCACTGGGGATAGTGCGCTGTAATATCAGCCTCACTGGGGATAGTGCGCTGTAATATCAGACTCACTGCTCCCTGAGCCATGACAAATATGAAAGGTTTGATCAAACCACCAGATTGCGCCAATTCTACCTGACTGTTTAATTTAGGTTAACAGAATATAAGCACCAGCTTTGTAAGCTTAATAAGTAAATAACTACAAGCTACAAAGCTCTGAAGAAGAGTCGTACAGAGTTGAAACATTTACCCTGTTTCTCCCTCCACACAGGCAGTCAGACCTGCTGAGATTTTCCAGCATTTTCCGCTTTTATTTCAGATTTCCAGCATCTGCAATATTTTGCTTTTATCCTAGAGGTTATGTTAAACTTGTATAAAACACTGGTTCAGCCTCAACTGGAGTATTGTATCCAGTTCTGAGCACCACACAAAATTACACAATCACCGAATTGTTACAATGCAGGAGGCCATTTGTCCCATCGTGTCAGCACCAGCTCTCTGGATGAGCAATTCTCTCAGTGCCATTTTCCCACCTTCTCCGTTACCCTGCACATCCCTTCTTGACTGATGTGGGAGACGATGGTTAGTGGTAATTAGTAGTCCAGAGGTACAGGTTAATGAGCTCAAATCTAGAATTAAAAGCTAGTCTCAGTAATGGTGACCACAAAACTATCACCGATTGTTGTAAAAACCCATCCTGTACTCTAACACCCTATAGAGAAGGAAATCTGCCAATCTTACCTGGCCTGACCTACATGTGACTCCAGGACCACAGAAATGTGGTTGACTCTTAACTGCCCCTCTAATTTGGCCTAGCAAACCACTCAGTTCAAGGGCAATTAGGGGTGGGCAATAAATGCTGGCCTAGCCAGCACACATGCACACATCCCATGAACGAATAAAAGAAAATCCTCTCCATGCAGTTACACACAGTCTCTGCAAAGAGATAACTACCACTAAAGACAATCACACACCTCCCTGTTCTTGCCTGCCTGCCTCTCCCAATCTCTCTCTCTCTCCCTCTACCCCATCTCACTCTCTCTCTCGCTCACTCTCTGTCCCTCCCTATCTCCCTCTCGGTCTCCCTCAATCTCTGCCTGTACATCTCTCTTCCACTCTCTCCCTCTCTCTCAATCTCCATTTCCTTCTCTGCCTGTCCACCGTCTCCCTATCTCTTTCACGCTCTCTTTCTCAGTCCCTATTCACTGTCTCCCTGTCTCTTTCACGCTCTCTCTTTCTCAGTCCCTATTCACTGTCTCCCTGTCTCTTTCACGCTCTCTCTTTCTCAGTCCCTATTCACCGTCTCCCTGTCTCTTTCACGCTCTCTCTTTCTCAGTCCCTATTCACTGGCTCCCTTTCTCTGCCTGTCTATCATTCCCCCTCTTTCTCTAACTGTCCCTCTCTCCCTGTTTCCCTATCTTTCTCTCTTACCCTCTCTCTTAGATTGGAGATGGAGGGAGTGAGACTGCAGTGAGGGAATGGAGATGGAGGAATAGAGACACTGAGAGAGTGGAGATGGAGGGAGAGAGGGTTTGGAGAGATGGAGAGAGAGATACTGAGGAATACGGAGGAGATGGAGGAATGGAGGTATATATAAAAGAGAAATATATATCACTGAGTGAAGAATCAGAGGAAACAGATGTGGGCTTTAACCTTGTGGAAGTCCCCTAACCCCACCACCTCCCTCACCCACTTCCACCCCCCTGCTGTGCCCCACCCCAGCGCACCACCCCCCTATCCTCCTCCATCCACAATCCCTTGGCTTACCCAACAATGCAGGGTCGATGATGGTCTAGGGTTACCAGCAAAGTCCCCATTGCCAAGTGTACAACCAGCAGCCCATAGCATTAATATTGTCAGGAAGTCACATCAGGTGAAGATTAGATCATCACAAACTCCTGGTGACAAACACTGAACAAGGTTCATTGACTACTCCCAGGGTCCAGAGAGTGAATTTTGTAACCTCCTCTTTGATCAGTTCCTGAACAGGGATAGCCAGGTATTGTTGAGAGGGTGGGTGGGGGTGATCCAATTGAAGAGGTCAAATGTGATTAAAGGAATTGGATAGAGGAATCAGATTCCAACAGGAGAAACTGGGTTCAGCTCCGAGCCCCACAGCCCAGAGAGGATATATTGTCCTCCGAGTGGTTGCAGCCCAGATTCCCTGGACTGATACCTGGTGGCTAAAAGGGTTAACTCCCGAGGACAGGTTACACAGACTGGCCTTGTAACCCCATTCGACAATTAAATGATGAACTAATCGAGGCGTTTTAGGAGATTAAAGTATCTGATAGGATCAATAGAGAGAAACAATTTCCTCTGGTGGGGAGGTGGGGAAGGGGAAGCGAGGAGGGAAGCGGGGAGGAGGGGAAGCGAGGAGGGGAAGTGGGGAGGGAAGCGGGGAGGAGGGGAAGCGAGGAGGGGAAGCGGGGAGGGGAAGCGAGGAGGGAAGCGAGGAGGGAAGTGAGGAGGGAAGTGAGGAGGGAAGCGAGGAGGGAAGCGAGGAGGGAAGCGAGGAGGAGGGGGAGGGAAGCGGGGAGGGAAATGGGGAGGAGGGGGGAGGCGAGGAGGGGAAGCGGGGAGGGAAGCGGGGAGGGAAACGAGGAGGGAAGCGGGGAGGGAAGCGAGGAGGGAAGCGGGGAGGAGGGGGAGGGAAGCGGGGAGGAGGGGAAGCGAGGAGGGAAGCGAGGAGGGAAATGGGGAGGGAAGCGGGGAGGAGGGGAAGCGAGGAGGGAAGCGAGGAGGGAAGCGGGGAGGGAAGCGGGGAGGAGGGGGAGGGAAGTGAGGAGGGAAGCGGGGACGGAAGCGGGGAGGGAAGCGAGGAGGGAAGTGAGGAGGGAAGCGAGGAGGGAAGCGAGGAGGGAAGCGAGGAGGAGGGGGAGGGAAGTGAGGAGGGAAGCGGAGAGGGAAGCGAGGAGGGAAGCGGGGAGGGAAGCGGGGAGGGAAGCGGGGAGGAGGGGGAGGGAAGTGAGGAGGGAAGCAGAGAGGGAAGCGAGGAGGGAAGCGGGGAGGGAAGTGAGGAGGGAAGCGAGCAGGGAGGCGAGGAGGGAAGCGAGGAGGGAAGTGAGGAGGGAAGCGAGAAGGGAAGCGGGGAGGGAAGCGAGGAGGGAAGCGAGGAGGGAAGCGGGGAGGGAAGCGAGGAGGGAGGCGAGGAGGGAAGCGGGGAGGGAAGCGGGGGGGGAGGCGAGGAGGGGAGGCGAGGAGGGAAATGGGGAGGGGAAGCGGGGAGGGAAGCGAGGAGGGAGGCGAGGAGGGGAGGCGAGGAGGGGAAGCGGGGAGGGAAGCGGGGAGGGAAGCGAGGAGGGAAGCGAGGAGGGAAGCGGGGAGGGGAAGCAGGGAGGGGAAGCGGGGAGGGAAGCGGGGAGGGAGGCGAGGAGGAGAGGCGAGGAGGGGAAGCGAGGAGGGAGGCGAGGAGGGGAAGCGGGGAGGGAAGCGGGGAGGGAAGCGAGGAGGGAAATGGGGAGGGGAAGCGAGGAGGGAGGCGAGGAGGGAAATGGGGAGGGGAAGCGGGGAGGGAAGCGAGGAGGGAGGCGAGGAGGGGAGGCGAGGAGGGGAAGCGGGGAGGGAAGCGGGGAGGGAAGCGGGGAGGGAAGCGAGGATGGAAGCGAGGAGGGAAGCGGGGAGGGAGGCGAGGAGGGAAGCGAGGAGGGAAGCGGGGAGGGAGGCGAGGAGGGAAGCGAGGAGGGAAGCGGGGAGGGGAAGCGGGGAGGGAAGCGAGGAGGGAGGCGAGGAGGGGAGGTGAGGAGGGGAAGCGAGGAGGGAGGCGAGGAGGGGAAGCGAGGAGGGAGGCGAGGAGGGGAAGCGGGGAGGGAAGCGGGGAGGGAAGCGAGGAGGGAAATGGGGAGGGGAAGCGGGGAGGGAAGCGAGGAGGGAGGCGAGGAGGGGAGGCGAGGAGGGGAAGCGGGGAGGGAAGCGGGGAGGGAAGCGGGGAGGGAAGCGAGGATGGAAGCGAGGAGGGAAGCGGGGAGGGAGGCAAGGAGGGAAGCGAGGAGGGAAGCGAGGAGGGAAGCGGGGAGGGAGGCGAGGAGGGAAGCGAGGAGGGAAGCGAGGAGGGAGGCGAGGAGGGGAGGCGAGGAGGGGAAGCGAGGAGGGAGGCGAGGAGGGGAAGCGAGGAGGGAGGCGAGGAGGGGAAGCGGGGAGGGAAGCGGGGAGGGAAGCGAGGAGGGAAATGGGGAGGGGAAGCGGGGAGGGAAGTGAGGAGGGAAGCGGGGAGGGGAGGCAAGGAGGGGAAGCGAGGAGGGGAAGCGGGGAGGGAAGCGAGGAGGGAGGCGAGGAGGGGAGGCGAGGAGGGGAAGCGAGGAGGGGAAGCGGGGAGGGAAGCGGGGAGGGGAGGCGAGGAGGGGAGGCGAGGAGGGGAGGCGAGGAGGGGAGGCGAGGAGGGAAGCGGGGAGGGAAGCGGGGAGGGAAACGGGGAGGGAAGCGGGGAGGGAAGCAGGGAGGGGAGGCGAGGAGGGAAATGGGGAGGGAAGCGGGGAGGGAAATGGGGAGGAGGGGGGAGGGAAATGGGGAGGGAAATGGGGAGGGAAGCGGGGAGGGAAGCGGGGAGGGAAATGGGGAGGGAAGCGGGGAGGGAAATGGGGAGGAGGGGGGAGGCGAGGAGGGGAGGCGAGGAGGGGAGGCGAGGAGGGAAGCGGGGAGGGAAGCAGGGAGGGGAGGCGAGGAGAGGAGGCGAGGAGGGAAACGGGAAGGGAAATGGGGAGGAGGGGGGAGGCGAGGAGGGGAGGCGAGGAGGGGAAGTGGGGAGGGGAAGCGGGGAGGAGGGGGAGGGAAGCGAGGAGGGAGGCGAGGAGGGAAATGGGGAGGGAAGCGGGGAGGGAAATGGGGAGGGAAATGGGGAGGGAAGCGGGGAGGGAAGCGGGGAGGGAAATGGGGAGGGAAATGGGGAGGGAAGCGGGGAGGGAAATGGGGAGGAGGGGGGAGGCGATGAGGTGAGGCGAGGAGGGGAGGCGAGGAGGGAAGCGGGGAGGGAAGCGGGGAGGGAAGCGAGGAGGGAAGCGGGGAGGGAAGCAGGGAGGGAAATGGGGAGGGAAGCGGGGAGGGAAATGGGGAGGAGGGGGGAGGCGAGGAGGGGAGGCGAGGAGGGGAGGCGAGGAGGGAAGCGGGAAGGGAAGCAGGGAGGGGAGGCGAGGAGGGGAGGCGAGGAGGGAAGCGGGGAGGGAAGCAGGGAGGGGAGGCGAGGAGGGGAGGCGAGGAGGGGAAGTGGGGAGGGGAAGCGGGGAGGAGGGGGAGGGAAGCGAGGAGGGAGGCGAGGAGGGAAATGGGGAGGGAAGCGGGGAGGGAAGCGGGGAGGGAAGCGGGGAGGGAAGCAGGGAGGGGAGGCGAGGAGAGGAGGCGAGGAGGGAAACGGGAAGGGAAATGGGGAGGAGGGGGGAGGCGAGGAGGGGAGGCGAGGAGGGGAAGTGGGGAGGGGAAGCGGGGAGGAGGGGGAGGGAAGCGAGGAGGGAAATGGGGAGGGGAAGTGAGGAGGGAGGCGAGGAGGGAAATGGGGAGGGAAGCGGGGAGGGAAATGGGGAGGGAAACGGGGAGGGAAGCGGGGAGGGAAGCGGGGAGGGAAGCAGGGAGGGGAGGCGAGGAGGGGAGGCGAGGAGAGGAGGCGAGGAGGGAAACGGGAAGGGAAATGGGGAGGAGGGGGGAGGCGAGGAGGGGAGGCGAGGAGGGAAGCGGGGAGGGAAGCGGGGAGGAGGGGGAGGGAAGCGGGGAGGGAAGCGGGGAGGAGGGGGAGGGAAGCGGGGAGGAGGGGGAGGGAAGCGGGGAGGGAAATGGGGAGGGAAGCGGGGAGGGGAAGCGGGGAGGGAAGCGGGGAGGAGGGGGAGGGAAGCGGGGAGGGAAATGGGGAGGGAAGCGGGGAGGGGAAGCGGGGAGGGAAGCGGGGAGGAGGGGGAGGGAAATGGGGAGGGAAGCGGGGAGGGGAAGCGGGGAGGGAAGCGGGGAGGGAAGCGGGGAGGGGAGGCGAGGAGGGAAGCGGGGAGGGAAGCGGGGAGGAGGGGGAGGGAAGCGGGGAGGGAAATGGGGAGGGAAGCGGGGAGGGGAAGCGGGGAGGGAAGCGGGGAGGAGGGGGAGGGAAGCGGGGAGGAGGGGGAGGGAAGCGGGGAGGGAAATGGGGAGGGAAGCGGGGAGGGGAAGCGGGGAGGGAAGCGGGGAGGGAAGCGGGGAGGGAAATGGGGAGGGAAGCGGGGAGGGGAATGGGGAGGGAAGCGGGGAGGGAAGCGGGGAGGGAAATGGGGAGGGAAGTGGGGAGGGAAATGGGGAGGGAAGCGAGGAGGGAAATGGGGAGGGAAGCGGGGAGGGAAATGGGGAGGGAAGCGAGGAGGGAAATGGGGAGGGAAGCGGGGAGGGGAAGCGGGGAGGGAAGCGGGGAGGGGAAGCGGGGAGGGAAGCGGGGAGGGAAATGGGGAGGGAAGTGGGGAGGGAAATGGGGAGGGAAGCGAGGAGGGAAATGGGGAGGGAAGCGGGTAGGGAAGCGGGGAGGAGGGGGAGGGAAGAGGGGAGGGAAGCGGGGAGGGAAATGGGGAGGGAAGCGGGGAGGGGAAGCGGGGAGGGAAGCGGGGAGGGAAGCGGGGAGGGAAGCGGGGAGGGAAATGGGGAGGGAAGCGGGGAGGGAAGCGGGGAGGAGGGGGAGGGAAGCGGGGAGGAGGGGGAGGGAAGCGGGGAGGAGGGGGAGGGAAGTGGGGAGGGAAGCGGGGAGGGGAATGGGGAGGGGAAGCGGGGAGGGAAGCGGGGAGGGAAGCGGGGAGGGGAAGCGGGGAGGAGGGGGAGGGAAGTGGGGAGGGAAGCGGGGAGGGGAATGGGGAGGGAAGCGGGGAGGGAAGCGGGGAGGGAAGCGGGGAGGGGAAGCGGGGAGGGAAGCGGGGAGGGAAGCGGGGAGGGAAGCGGGGAGGGAAGCGGGGAGGGGAAGCGGGGAGGGAAGCGAGGAGGGAAATGGGGAGGGGAAGCGGGGAGGGAAGTGAGGAGGGAAGTGGGGAGGGGAGGCAAGGAGGGGAAGCGAGGAGGGGAAGCGGGGAGGGAAGCGAGGAGGGAGGCGAGGAGGGGAGGCGAGGAGGGGAAGCGAGGAGGGGAAGCGGGGAGGGAAGCGGGGAGGAGGGGGAGGGAAGCGGGGAGGGAAGCGGGGAGGAGGGGGAGGGAAGCGGGGAGGAGGGGGAGGGAAGCGGGGAGGGGAAGTGGGGAGGGAAGCGGGGAGGGAAGCGGGGAGGGAAGCGGGGAGGGAAGCGGGGAGGGAAGCAGGGAGGGAAGCGGGGAGGGAAGCGGGGAGGAGGGGGAGGGAAGCGGGGAGGAGGGGGAGGGAAGTGGGGAGGGAAGCGGGGAGGGAAGCGGGGAGGAGGGGGAGGGAAGCGGGGAGGAGGGGGAGGGAAGCGGGGAGGAGGGGGAGGGAAGCGGGGAGGAGGGGGAGGGAAGCGGGGAGGAGGGGGAGGGAAGCGGGGAGGAGGGGGAGGGAAGTGGGGAGGGAAGCGGGGAGGGAAGCGGGGAGGGAAATGGGGAGGGAAGCGGGGAGGGGAATGGGGAGGGAAGCGGGGAGGGAAGCGGGGAGGGAAGCGGGGAGGGGAAGCGGGGAGGGAAGCGGGGAGGGAAGCGGGGAGGGGAAGCGGGGAGGAGGGGGAGGGAAGTGGGGAGGGAAATGGGGAGGGAAGCGGGGAGGGGAAGCGGGGAGGAGGGGGAGGGAAGCGGGGAGGGAAATGGGGAGGGAAGCGGGGAGGGGAAGCGGGGAGGAGGGGGAGGGAAGTGGGGAGGGAAGCGGGGAGGGGAAGCGGGGAGGGGAAGCGGGGAGGGAAGCGGGGAGGGAAGCGGGGAGGGAAGCGGGGAGGGGAAGCGGGGAGGGAAGCGGGGAGGGAAGCGGGGAGGGAAGCGGGGAGGGAAGCGGGGAGGGAAGCGGGGAGGGAAATGGGGAGGGAAGCGGGGAGGGGAAGCGGGGAGGGAAGCGGGGAGGGAAGCGGGGAGGGAAGTGGGGAGGGAAGCGGGGAGGGAAGCGGGGAGGGAAGCGGGGAGGGAAGCGGGGAGGAGGGGGAGGGAAGTGGGGAGGGAAGCGGGGAGGGGAAGCGGGGAGGGGAAGCGGGGAGGGAAGCAGGGAGGGAAGCGGGGAGGGAAGCGGGGAGGAGGGGGAGGGAAGCGGGGAGGAGGGGGAGGGAAGTGGGGAGGGAAGCGGGGAGGGGAATGGGGAGGGAAGCGGGGAGGAGGGGGAGGGAAGTGGGGAGGGAAGCGGGGAGGGAAGCGGGGAGGGAAGCGGGGAGGGGAATGGGGAGGGGAAGCGGGGAGGGAAGCGGGGAGGGAAGCGGGGAGGGGAAGCGGGGAGGGAAGCGGGGAGGGAAGCGGGGAGGGAAGCGGGGAGGAGGGGGAGGGAAGCGGGGAGGGAAGCGGGGAGGGAAGCGGGGAGGGGAAGCGGGGAGGGAAGCGGGGAGGGAAGCGGGGAGGAGGGGGAGGGAAGCGGGGAGGGAAGCGGGGAGGGGAATGGGGAGGGAAGCGGGGAGGGAAGCGGGGAGGGGAAGCGGGGAGGGAAGCGGGGAGGGAAGCGGGGAGGGAAGCGGGGAGGAGGGGGAGGGAAGCGGGGAGGGAAGCGGGGAGGGAAGCGGGGAGGGGAAGCGGGGAGGGGAATGGGGAGGGAAGTGGGGAGGGAAGCGGGGAGGGAAGCGGGGAGGGAAGCGGGGAGGAGGGGGAGGGAAGTGGGGAGGAAGCGGGGAGGGGAATGGGGAGGGAAGCGGGGAGGGAAGCGGGGAGGGAAGCGGGGAGGGAATGGGGAGGGAAGCTGGGGAGGGAAGCGGGGAGGGAAGCGGGGAGGGAAGCGGGGAGGAGGGGGAGGGAAGTGGGGAGGGAAGCGGGGAGGGGAATGGGGAGGGAAGCGGGGAGGGGAATGGGGAGGGAAGCGGGGAGGGAAGCGGGGAGGGAAGCGGGGAGGAGTCCAGGACAAGGGGGTGGGACATTAACATTGGAGCCAGGCCATTCAGGGGTGACACCAGGAAGCACTTCCTCACGCAGAGGGCCGTGGAAATCTGGAACTCTGTCCTCAATCTGGGGAATTGAACATTTTAAGACAGTAATGTGTTGTTTCTTGTTGGGCACTGAGGGATTATGGAGCCAAGCAGAGCAATGGAGCTGTAGCACAGGGTGGTGATCTGACTGAATGTGGGAGGGACAGGGTTGAGGGCCTGAATAGCCTCCCCCTTGTTCCTGTGCAACACAGTCTTTGATGCTCATTTTAAAAGCTCAGTCCATCTGGGATTTCCCACCCAATGGCAGCGACGACGTTCCAGTTAGTATTGGGCCCCTTCTATCCCAGCACAAACAGTTTGAACATACCTGAAGAGGCCTAACTACTGGGCCCATGCAGTTTTCAACAGAGCTTTGAACAATATTGGAGTGAATTATCACAGAATTATGAACAGAAAGCTGAACCAACAAAGGATTATTTGTCAAAAGAAAGGTTTTTTCTGCAGCAACCTCAACTTGACATCCACAGTGTGCAAAGTGAGCTGTGCAGACCTGAGAGTGCAGGAAAGGACCAGGCTCCAATCCGGGCCTAGAGCTGAGTTAGCCAATCTCACGTGTGGATAGGGGCCGTGAGTCGAAATGTCGAGGAGGGAAGGGGTGAGTGGGAGGGTCAGGGGAGGAAGGGGTGAGGGAGGGGGTCGGGTGGGGAAGAGATGAGTGGAAGGGTCGGGGGGAAGGGGTGAATGGGAGGGTCGGGGGGGAAGGGGTGAGGGATGGAGCTGGGGAGGGAAGGCGTGAGCGGGAGGGTTGGGGGGGTAGGGGTGAGCAGGACGGTTGGGGGTAGGGGTGAGGGAGGGGGTTGGGGGTAGGGTGAGGGGGGGTTGGGGGTAGGGTGAGGGAGGTTGGGGGTAGGGGTGAGGGAGGAGGTTGGGGGTAGGGGTGAGGGAGGGGTTGGGGGTAGGGGTGAGGGAGGAGGTTGGGGGGTAGGGGTGAGGGAGGGTGTTGGGGGTAGGGGTGAGGGAGGGGGCTGGGGGGTAGGGGTGAGGGAGGAGGTTGGGGGTAGGGGTGAGGGAGGGGGTCGGGGGGAAGGGGTGAGGGAGGAGGTTGGGGGTAGGGGTGAGGGAGGGTGTTGGGGGTAGGGGTGAGGGAGGGGGCTGGGGGGTAGGGGTGAGGGAGGGGGTTGGGGGTAGGGGTGAGGGAGGAGGTCGGGTGGGGAAGGGGTGAGGGAGGAGGTTGGGGGTAGGGGTGAGGGAGGGGGTTGGGGGTAGGGGTGAGGGAGGGGTTTGGGGGGAAGGGGTGAGGGAGGGGGTTGGGTGGGAAGGGGTGAGGGAGGGGTCTGGTGGGGAAGGGGTGAGGGAGGAGGTTGGGGGTAGGGGTGAGGGAGGGGGTTGGGGGTAGGGGTGAGGGAGGTGTTTGGGGGGAAGGGGTGAGGGAGGGGGTTGGGGGTAGGGGTGAGGGAGGGGGTTGGGGGGTAGGGGTGAGGGAGGGGGTTGGGGGGTAGGGGTGAGGGAGGGGTTTGGGGGAAGGGGTGAGGGAGGGGTTTGGGGGGAAGGGGTGAGGGAGGAGGTTGGGGGTAGGGGTGAGGGACGGGGTTGGGGGTAGGGGTGAGGGAGGGGTTTGGGGGGAAGGGGTGATGGAGGGGGTTGGGTGGGAAGGGGTGAGGGAGGAGGTTGGGGGTAGGGGTGAGGGAGGGGGTTGGGGGTAGGGGTGAGGGAGGGGTTTGGGGGGAAGGGGTGAGGGAGGGGGTTGGGTGGGAAGGGGTGAGAGAGGAGGTTGGGGGTAGGGGTGAGGGAGGGGGCTGGGGGGAAGGGGTGAGGGAGGAGGTTGGGGGTAGGGGTGAGGGAGGGGGTTGGGGGTAGGGGTGAGGGAGGGGGCTGGGGGGAAGGGGTGAGGGAGGGGGTTGGGTGGGAAGGGGTGAGAGAGGAGGTTGGGGGTAGGGGTGAGGGAGGTGTTTGGGGGGTAGGGGTGATGGAGGGGGTTGGGGGTAGGGGTGAGGGAGGGGGTTGGGGGGTAGGGGTGAGGGAGGAGGTTGGGGGTAGGGGTGAGGGAGGGGGTTGGGGGTAGGGGTGAGGGAGGGGTTTGGGGGGAAGGGGTGAGGGAGGGGGCTGGGGGGAAGGGGTGAGGGAGGAGGTTGGGGGTAGGGGTGAGGGACGGGGTTGGGGGTAGGGGTGAGGGAGGGGTTTGGGGGGAAGGGGTGAGGGAGGGGGTTGGGTGGGAAGGGGTGAGGGAGGAGGTTGGGGGTAGGGGTGAGGGAGGGGGTTGGGGGTAGGGGTGAGGGAGGGGGTTGGGGGTAGGGGTGAGGGAGGAGGTTGGGGGTAGGGGTGAGGGAGGGGGTTGGGGGTAGGGGTGAGGGAGGAGGTTGGGGGTAGGGGTGAGGGAGGGGGTTGGGGGTAGGGGTGAGGGACGGGGTTGGGGGTAGGGGTGAGGGAGGGGTTTGGGGGGAAGGGGTGAGGGAGGGGGTTGGGTGGGAAGGGGTGAGGGAGGAGGTTGGGGGTAGGGGTGAGGGAGGGGGCTGGGGGGAAGGGGTGAGGGAGGAGGTTGGGGGTAGGGGTGAGGGAGGGGGTTGGGGGTAGGGGTGAGGGAGGGGGCTGGGGGGAAGGGGTGAGGGAGGGGGTTGGGTGGGAAGGGGTGAGGGAGGGGGTTGGGGGTAGGGGTGAGGGAGGGGGTTGGGGGTAGGGGTGAGGGAGGGGTTTGGAGGGAAGGGGTGAGGGAGGGGGTTGGGTGGGAAGGGGTGAGGGAGGAGGTTGGGGGTAGGGGTGAGGGAGGAGGTTGGGGGGTGAAGGGGTGAGGGAGGGGTTTGGGGGGTAGGGGTGAGGGAGGGGGTTGGGGGTAGGGGTGAGGGAGGAGGTTGGGGGGTGAAGGGGTGAGGGAGGGGGTTGGGGGGTGAAGGGGTGAGGGAGGTGGTTGAGGGGTGAAGGGGTGAGGGAGGGGTTTGGGTGGGAAGGGGTGAGGGAGGGGGTTGGGGGTAGGGTTGAGGGAGGGGGTTGGGGGGAAGGGGTGAGGGAGGGGGTTGTGGGGTGAAGGGGTGAGGGAGGTGGTTGGGGGGTGAAGGGGTGAGGGAGGGGGTTGGGGGGTGAAGGGGTGAGGGAGGGGGTTGGGGGGTAGGGGTGAGGGAGGAGGTTGGGTGTAGGGGTGAGGGAGGAGGTTGGGGGGTGAAGGGGTGAGGGAGGGGGTTGGGGGGTAGGGGTGAGGGAGGAGGTTGGGGGGTACGGGTGAGGGAGGGGGTTGGGTGGGAAGGGGTGAGCGGGAGGTTTGAACAAACGTGGAGTTTGGGTGAAGACTCACAAATGTGAAATGTTTCACATCTCAGGAGAGTATTTGGGTGACAGAGGAGACCCGAATGGGTTACATCTGACCAAGAATCTAAAGAAATGTGTCACCCTCATAATACCTGTTGAACTCAGATCTTTCCTGAATTATTACAGTAAATTCATACCAAATTCAGCAACCTTGTTGCGTGGAATGAACTCTTGAGGAAGGGGCTTCCATGGAATTGGACAAGGGAGTGGGACACGGTGTTCCAGCTGTGTAAAAGTGAATTATTAGATGATACGAAGCTGGTAGGTTATGACGTGTCCAAGGGGTTATGTTAGCTTGTGATGCCTGCCCACACGGAGTAGGTGCTGTGTTGTTTCCTGTGTTAGTTAATGGTGAGGGGAGGCCGAGGGTATTTGCCTCCTGCACCCTCAGTGTCAGCGAGTGAATTATGCTCAGATGGAACATGAAGCGTTGGCCTTGATTTTTGGAGTAAGGAGGTTTCATTAATACTTGTATGCTGGAAGTTTCACAATCGAAACTGATCATCAGCCAGTGAGGGGTATTTTGAATCCAAAGTCTCCAGTCCCCACTTTAACTGGAGCCCAAATGCCAAGATGGGCTTTGATATTTTTCTGTTGACATTGTCAGTATGACGTTGAATACAGACGATCAGATAATGGTTGTCATGCCGATGTGATGTCTCAGTGACCATTGTCGTTTGAGAAAGAACCCAACAGGGAAGGTGCCTTTTTCTTTTTACATATAGATGAGTTGCCAGTCCCAGTGGATAATGTCAGTCGATATTCACAGGGACACTGTACTGGTGACAGCGTACGTCTATATCACTGACATATGAGGAGAGATTGAGTCGGTTAGGATTATATTCGCTGGAGTTCAGAAGAATGAGGGGGGATCTCACAGAAACCTATAAAATTCTAACAGGACTAGACAGGGTAGATGCAGGAAGGATGTTCCTGATGGTGGGGGAGTCCAGAACCAGGGGTCACAGTCTGAGGATATGGGGTAGACCATTTAGGACTGAGATGAGGAGAAATTTCTTCACCCAGAGAGTGGTGAGCCAGTGGAATTCACTACCACAGAAAGTAGTTGAGACCAAAACATTGTATGTTTTCAAGAAGGAGTTAGATATAGCTCTTGAGGCGAAAGGGATCAAAGGGTATGGGGAGAAAGCGGGAGCAGGCTATTGAGTTGGATGATCAGCCATGATCATAATGAATGGTGGAGCAGGCTCCAAGGGCCGAATGGCCTACTCCTACTCCTAGTTTCTATATTGCTATTTTCTATGAACGGTGATATATTTCCAAGTCAGGATGGTGAGTGACTTGGAGGGGAACTTCCAGGTGGTGGTGTTCCCATCTATCTGCTGCCCTTGTCCTTCTAGATGGTAGTGCTCGTGAGTTTGGAAGGTGCTGTCTAAGGAGCCTTGGTGAGTTCCTGCAGTGCATCTTGTAGATGGTACACACTGCTGCTACTGTGAGTTGGTGGTGGAGGGAGTGAATATTTGTGGATGTGGTGCCAGTCAAGCAGGCTGTTTTGTCCTGGACGGTGTTAAGCTTCTTGAGTGTTGTGGGAGCTGCACTCATCCAGGCAAGTGGGGAGTATTCCATCACACTCCTGACTTGTGCTTGTAGATGGCGGACAGGCTTTGGGGGATTAGGAAGTGAGTTACTCATTACAGGATTCCAAGCCTCTGACCAGCTCTTGCAGCCACAGTATTTATATGGCTAGTCCAGTTCAGTTTCTGGTCAATGGGAACAGCCAGGACGTTGATAGTGGGGGATTCAGTGATGGTAATGCCAATGAACATCGAGGGGTGATGGTTGGATTCTCTCTTGTTGGAGATGGTCATTGCCTGACACTTGTGTGGTGCGAATGTTACTTGTCAGCCCAAGCCTGGATATTGTCCAGGTCTTGCTGCATTTTGACATGGGCTGCTTCAGTATCTGAGGATTCGCGAATGGTGCTGGATATTGTGCAATCATCAGTGAACATCCCCACTTCTGACCTTATGATGGAAGGAAGGTCATTGATGAAGCAGCTGAAGATGGTTGGGCCGAGGTCACTACCCTGAGGAACTCCTGCAGTGATGTCCTGGAGCTGAGATGACTGACCTACAACAACCACAACCATCTTCCTTTGTGCTAGGTATGACTCCAACCAGCAGAGAGTTTTCCTGTTGATTCCCATTGAGTCCAGTTTTGCTCGGGCTCCTTGATGCCACACTCGGTCAAATGTTGCCTGGATATCAAGGGCAGTCACTCTCACCTCAGGAGTTCAGCTCTTTTGTCCATGTTTGAACCAAGGGCTGTAATAAGGTCAAGAGCTCAGTGTCTCTGACAGGACCCAAACTGAGTGTCAGTGATCAGGTTATTGCTAAGCAAGTGCTGCTTGATAGCATTGTTGATGACCCCTTCCATGACTTTACTGATAATCGAGAGTAGGCTGATGGGGTGGTAATTGTCCTGCTTTTTGTGTACAGGACATACCTGGGCAATTTTCCACATAGCCGGGTAGATGCCAGTGTTATAGCTGTACTGGAACAGCTTGGCTAGGGGCGCGGCAAGTTCTGGAACACAAGTCTTCAGTAATATTGCTGGAATATTGTCAGGGCCCAGCCTTTGCAGTGTCCAGTGCCTTCAGTCATTTCTTGATATCACATGGAGTGAATCGAATTGGCTGAAGACTGGCACCTGTGATGCTGGGGACCTCTGGAGGAGGCCGAGATGGATCATCCACTTGGCACTTCTGGCTGAAGATTGTAGCAAATGCTTCAGCCTTATCTTTTGCACTGATGTGCTGGGCTCCTCCATCATTGAGGATGGGGATATTTGTGGAGCCTCCTCCTCCAGTGAGTTGTTTAATTGTCCACCACCATTCACAACTGGGTGTGGCAGGGCTGCATAGCTTAGATCTGATCCGTTGGTTGTGGGATCGCTTAGCTCTGTCTATCACTTGCTGCTTATACTGTTTGGCACCCAAGTAGTCCTGTGTTATGTCTTCACCAGGTTGACACCTCATTTTTAGGTATGCCTGGTGCTGCTCCTGGCATGCCCTTCTGCACTCTTCATTGAACCAGGGTTGATCCCCTGGCTTGATGGTAATGGTAGAGTGGGAGATAGGCTGGGCCATGAGGTTACAGATTGTGTTCGAGTACAATTCTGCTGCTGCTGATGGCCCACAGCGCCCCATGGATGCCCAGTCTTGAGTTGCTAGATTTGTTTGAAATCTATCCCATTTAGCATGGTGGTAGTGCCACACAACACGATGGAGGGTATCCTCAATGTGAAAGCAGGACTTTGTTTTCACAACAGTGGTCACTCCTACCTGTCATGGACAGATGCATCTGCAGCAGGCAGGTTGGTGAGGATGAGGTGAAGTATGTTTTTCCCTCTTGTTGGTTCCCTCACCACCTGCCGCAGACCCAGTCTAGATGCTATGTCCTTTAGGACTCAGCCAGCAGTGGTGCTACCGAGACACTCATGGTGACGGACATTGAAGTCCCCCACACCCTTACCACCCGCAGTGCTTCCTCAAGCTTCCTCCAACTGGTGTTCAACAAGGAGGAGCACTGATTCACCAGCTGAGGGAGGGCAGTATGTGGTAATCAGCAGGAGGTTTCCTTGCCCATGTTTGACCTGATGCCATGAGACTTCATGGGGTCTGGAGTCAATGTTGAGGACTCCCAGGGCACTTCCCTTCTGACTGTATACCACTCTGCCCATACCCAGGGATGGTGATGGTGGTGTCTGGGACATTATCCATAAGGTATGATTCCATGAGGATGACTATCTATGTCAGGCTGTTGCTTGACTAGTCTATCAGACAGTTCTCCCAATTTTGGCACTAGCCCCCAGCTGTTAGTAAGGAGGACTTTGCTGTGTCAACATTGGCCCTAGTCGTTTCCAGTGCCTTGGTTGGTCCGTCCAGTTTCATTCCTTTGTAGCAGTTTGATACAACTGAGTGGCTTGCTCGGCCACTTAAGAGTCAACCATACTGCTGTGGGCACCAGGTGGGTTATTACAACAGATATTTTGTTTGTTTGCTGCTATCATCTTTTCATTCCACATTTTTATTGATTTCAAATTCCAATTTGGTGGGATTCGAATGCAGCGGCTCTGGGGTGGGGTGGGGGGGGTGGGGGTTCTCTGGATATCTAGTCCAGCAACAATGCCACTACACCACCACCTCCGCATACTGTGGGAGTATGGAGATGGCCAGCTGGCAGAGGCTGAACATAGATTTTGCAGCTTTAAAGGACAACAGTCCTTCGTTGTGATAGACAACATTTCACAGTGGGGTTGAGGGCTTTCCACTGAATCAAACACCAACTCGCAAAATCCTAGATATTTTGTTTGTTTGCTGCTGATCAGTTCCCAGGCGGAATCATGCATAATAACGGACCTCACTTTTGGTCAGAAGAGTTTGTAAATTGTATCTTTTGATCATGTTTTACCTTCTGGGGGGGGTCACAAGGAAGGAGAAAGTTCAGAAGAATCCAATGAATCAAGTGGGGAGGCAGTTGGGGTTGTGGTAATGTTATGGGATTAGTAACCCTGAGCTATAGACTAATTCTTTGGGTGGGGGTGGGGGGGGGACCTGGGTTCAATCCCACCATAGCAGCTGGTGGGAAATAAAGCCAGTCTCAGTAATGGAACTATCATCAATTGTTGCTTTTTTTAAAAAAGCCCATCTGGGTCACTAATGTCCTTTAGGGAAGGAAATCTGCTGTCCTTACCTGGTCTGGCCTACACATGACTCCAGACCCACAGCAATGTGGTTGACCCTTAAATGCCCTCTGAAATGGCCTAGCAAGGCACTCAGTTCAAGGGCAATTAGGGATGGGCAACAAATGCTGGCCTTGCCAGCAACACCCACATCCCATGAAAGAATAAAGGAAAAAAGAAAGTTCAATAAATTGGCCAGTTGGAATGCGGAGAGTCCTAATAGTTACTGCATCACAAACTGTACATGAAACCTGCTCAGGTCAGAGTCAGACAGGATGAAGTGGGAAATTCAATTGAAGGTCAAGGGAGAATCGATCCTTGTTTTGGAAAATGTCTCCTCAGACACAGGCCCTGATGGGTCCAGGCCCTTCCCCAAGTTCTGAAAGTTTGGGTCAAGAAAGAAAGAATCCTCTGCTCTGAGGAAGAGCCATACAGACTCAAAACGTCAACTCTGTTTCTCTCTCCACAGATGCTGCCAGACCTGCTGAGCTTGTTCAGCATTTTGTTTTTTTATTTAACCAGTGGTTGAGTTGGATTTGTAAATAAATGAAAAACAAGATATGTATCTGAATTGAATGGAATTTGAACTTTGTGCAACCTTTTCTTAAGGAGGGAGGAGTGTAATAGCACATTCTCCTGTGGCCATTTGTATTTGTATGTATATAAGTCAAAACTGGACTAAACCAGTTTGGTTGGGTAGTTGAACTCCATGTGCCTGCATCAGTCTTTTTTTTTTTGTCCTGCAAAGACAACAGACTTGTGAGAAAAGTTATTGCTCATGGAATAAAAAGGACTGTAGCAACGTGGATACAAAATTGGCTGAAAAATAGGAAGCAACGAGTAACGGTCAATGGACGTTTATCAGGCTGGAGGAAGGTTTACCCGGGGGTTGGTAGTGGGACCCTTGCTTTTCCTGATTTATATTAATGATCTAGATCTTGGTGTTCAGGAGACAATTTCAAAGTTTGCAAATGATATGAAGCTTGGGAGTGTTGTGAACTGTGGGGAGGACAGTGTGGAACTTCAAAAGGACGTAGACAAGTTGGTGGAGTGGGCAGATAGGTGGCAGATGAAGTTCAATGTGGAGAAGTGTGAGGTGATGCATTTTGGTAGGAAGAACATGGACAGACAATATAAAACAAGGGGTGACATTCTGAAGGGGGTGCAGGAGCAGAAAGACCTGGGTGTATATGTTCATAGATCATTAAAGGTGGCAGGACAAGTGGAGACAGTGGTTACTAAAGCAGATAGTATCCTGGGCTTTATTAATATGGACATAGAGTACAAGAGCAGGGAGGCTATACTGAATTTATATAAGACTCTGGTTAGACCTCAGCTGGAATATTGTGTACAGTTCTGGGCACCACACTATAGGAAGGATGTGAACACATTGGAGAGAGTGTAGAAGAGGTTTACAAGAATGGTTCCAGGGATGAGAAACTTCAGCTATGAGGATAGATTGGAGAGGTTGGGACAGTTTTCCTTGGAGAGGAGAAGGTTAAGAGGAGATTTGATGGAGATGTTCAAAATCATGAGGGGGCTGGACAGAGTAGATAGAGAGAGCTGTTCCCACTCGTAAAAGGATCAAGAACGAGAGGGCACAGATTTAAAATGATTTGCAAAAGAAGCAAATGTGATGTGCGAAAAAACTTTTTAACACAGCGAGTGGTTCAGGTCTGGAATGCACGGCCTGGAAGTGTGGTGGAGGCAGGTTCAATCGAGGCATTCAAGAGGGTATTTGATTATTTGAATAGAAACAATTTACAGGGGTACAGGGAAAAGGCAGGGCAATGGCACTAGGTCATAATGCTCATTTGGTGAGCCAGTGCAGACATGATGGGCCGAATGGCCTCCTTCTGTGCTGTTAAAATTTGGTGATTCTGTGATAGGCAATAACCACGCTAAAACAAAACTGGATCTATTCAGAAATTTCCCTGTTTAAAAGCCATGTTCAAACATAAACACGCTATTAGAAGGTGCTTTAAACAGGCGATGCCTGTACATTAATGATTATTTTGTAAATCTTCTCTGCAATCTCTCTAAGGCCTTCACATTCTTCCCAAAATGTGCTGCCCAGATTTGACACAGTCCTCCAGCTGAGACCAAGCCAATGTTTTACACAGGTTTGACATAGCCTCCTTATTTTTAGGTGCTACACTTCATTTTCTAAAACACGGGTGCACAGGGCACAGTTTCAAAATTTGCCAATGACATAAAGCTTGCAAGTATTGTGAACAGCGGGAAGGACAGAGATAAACTTTGAGAGGACATAGGCTGGTGGAATTGATAAGAGGTGAAGTGACGCAACTTTGGCAGGAAGAAGGTGGGGAGACGATGGGCGGGATTTTCTCCACCCACCCGCCCATCTCCGGGATCCTCCGGTCCCACCGCAAGTCAATGGGCTTCTGGCTGGGACACAGCCAAACCCGCAGCGGGTCCCACCCACAACCGGACAGGGCCTGGAAACACTGGCTGATAGAAAATAAAGGGCACAGTTCTAAAGGGGGCAGAGAAGCAGAGGGACCTGGAGGTATATGTGCATAAATCATCGAAGGGGCAAGGCAGGGGGAAAAGCATATGGGATCTCTGGAGTGGAGAAATCTAAATGTTTGCAACCCTCTGATGAAGGAATTTCTCTTTGCCTAATTTCCCTAAAGGGTCGACCCCATATCCAGACTCTCCAGTCAAAGAAATATCCTCCCAGCATCTAACCTGTCGGCCCTCTATGAGTTTAGTATGTTTCAGTGAGATCCATCCCCACTGCACTCAATCCCTGTGATAAAGAGATAAATATAAACTAAGACAGAATTACCTGGAAAAACTCAGCAGGTCTGGCAGCATCGGCGGAGAAGAAAAGAGTTGACGTTTCGAGTCCTCATGACCCTTCGACAGAACTAGGTAAACATAGCTCTATTTCCTATTTTTACTCAGTTCTGCTGAAGGGTCATGAGGACTCGAAACGTCAACTCTTTTCTTCGCCGCCGATGCTGCCAGACCTGCTGAGTTTTTCCAGGTAATTCTGTTTTTGTTTTGGATTTCCAGCATCCGCAGTTTTTTTGTTCTGATAAATATAAACTACCTGAAGCCAGCAGATGGCAGGCAGTCCACACTTTCAGTAATGAGGAGTCGGATTCTTTCGTTGTACGATTCTGAGATCAGGGCGGTTTTGTGCTGCAGGTGTAGGCCTGAGGCCTCAATCACCAGTCTTTGCAATTTTATATTTTTGCATTTCGTTTCTGTTTTGCTCTCGATTTTAAGAGAACCTGTATTGCATTTTTATAAGTTACTTTGCAGGCCTTGATTGAATATGAAATGTGACTGTGCTTTAATTAAGTCAAGTCATTAATCAATTATGTAATCAAGAGTAATCAGCGGTGATATTATTAACCTGTTTTTCCCCAAGGTTTTCTTTTCATGCAGATCAGGCCCAGCTCGCAGCTGTTGTTTTGCCTTGTGACAACCCTCGGCAAGACCCCGGGGGAGTGAGGGGAGGTCCGGTTAGGGACCACTTTACAAGTTCAGAAAGATAGAATAATTTACATAGACTCTCAGGGTAGGTATGAGGTACATGTGGGGCAGAATTTCGCCCTTGTTGGGTGGGGTGGGAGGTGGGGGGGGCCTGGGCGGGGGGCAGGTGGGGGGGCGGCCTCTCGCCCGCGAACGAGGCCAGGAGGAGATTTCACGCTGGGTGGGCCAGTTAAGGCTGGCCCAGCCTGAAGGGCGAGCGGTAGCGCTGCCTCTGCGGGTGGCGTGGAGGTGGGGGTAGTGCGGGTGGGGGTGAGTGCGAACTTCGCCCATGCGATCGAGCGCCTGAGAATCTCCCTGTGGCACAGAGCTGTCCCAGGGACATGAAGAGTTTAAAAAAAAATAAAGAAATTAAAAATGTTATCAAACATGTCCCCTCATGTGACTCTGTCAACGAGCAGGGGCATGTTATTAATTACATTTTTAATTTTTAATGTGATTTTATTTGCTTTAGGAAGCCTCATCCCACCGGTGAATTAGATTTCCTAAAACAGTGCAAAGGCTGCTTGGTCTTCATGCCTGACCACTAAGGTTGGATGGGCAGCGAAAAATTCTATTTAGTTGACCCTTTAATGGCCTTAACGGGTCTTTTCATTATTGAAATATTGCACACCTGCGCATTGACGTCAGCACACTCGCCCGGTGTCAACACACCTCATTTTACACTCGAGCGGGCCAGGCACGTGCCCACCCACCGAGCTAAACATTTCACCCGTGAATTAACTGACCAACTGTAGTTGAACACACCACACGAGAGAGTAAATGACAGATGCAACCAAGTCAGAGTCCACGGATTTCTCATGAACCCACCCAGCCATCAGTAAGCATCAAGTCAAACAATCTCGTTGAAACTCTGTCCCATGGGGGGTTCCCAGCTTCACCTTCGGAGACCTCTCCTTGGAATTGTCTCCAAAGGTCATTCCCACTTGGATGGCTTTAACAATGGCCCACCTCACAGGGTTTCAATCTCGCCCTCTGAGATTCCTCCCTGGATTTCTGAGGACACTCAAACACTAGCTCACAAGCACACTTTCAGATCTATGGCCGTGCCAGGCGGAACACCACTGCTCCGCAGGGACACCTTTTCCCAACTTAAAGTCTGCCCCCCCGCAACCCTTCCTCTAACTTTTTAACTCAACCTAACTGGGCCCTCTGCCTGCTCTTGTCCCTATGTCACTTCTTGGCTGGCAGACTACCCAAAAACTGACTGACTCAAGAAGAGTTGTTCACTGACCCTTGAAGTGTTCTGGTGACCTATCAAAACACTCCCAGTGGGTTCCACCCTTGTAACTAGGCAGGAACCAGTGTAACAAGTATTGGAACATCCTGTATTTTAAAGATTACAATCTCCACAGACTCCTAATTTAGTGCCCAGGGACACAAGAGCCAATGATTTCCTACCTAGTCTAAACTACTGTTTTCTTTTCTCTCTCCTCGCTAGACCGGCTATAATAGAAGTCATTTTCTATTGTTTAACAGATGCGAGTTCTTACTGCACTCAGTAACCTTTCAGCTAAAAGCCAGGACAATGAATAACTGTGCACATGGGGTGGTCAACTATGGCCTGGGATCAGGAGATGGAGTTTGATTGAGGGACGGTATATAACCTGACTGATGGCAGATGGGAGACACTGTCAGAACGATGTATAAACAGCAAGACAGGCAGTGCCTGTGGGAAGAATTTGATAAGGACTCATGGTCGTCAACTCCTTGTTTTGAGGTGAAGGCTTTGGAATGCTGGAATGGGGCCAGAAATTGGACTTAAAGGGGCACAGGTCCAACATTGAGGCTGCAGCCAGATAATAGCCATTGACGGAGTGAGTGTTCACCCCCCCATGTAAGGTTATTTGGAGGCTCGGTGATGTATGAAGCTAGGGGAATTGTACCTTTTTCAGAACTGTCTTGAACAGACTAATTTGGGGTTACCATTTGTGCTGCAATAAAGTTGACTTTGTTCTGTTGTTTAAAGGTATATACACAGTGTTTTTTCTCCCTTCCTTTTTAATAATGTTACCTTTCTTACCTTTTTTATCAATGTTTGATGAAAATAGTTGTTTTCACACATTATTTGGTGTTGAGTCACTCATTCCTGTTCTGGCTGGAGTATGGCTCTGAGCCAAAGTGAGACTCTGCATGCGTCTCCCCCACCATTATACAGCAATCTGACCTCTGAGCCCGAAACTGCAGGTTCAAGTCCCACTCCAGAATTTGCTGGCCAAGGAAGGTGCATGTGTAACAGCAGCCAAACAGGTGGATTATCAGTCCATGATGGACCCGGAGACAGTCAGCAACACCTAGAAGAGAGGGTGAAAAGAGGACCGAGAGGCAGTGACCACCAGCTAGAAGAGTTATCCGATCCAGTCCAGTCTGTGGCTCCAGGCCGTGTTCTGAGAGAAATCAAATTGTGACACCACAGGAAAACAGATAAGTGATTAGTTGGTGAACATTTTGCTTGTTTATCATCAAAACTAACATCATTTATTGGTAATCATAAGTTTTTATGAGTTGGAGTAAGGTTTGCAGCAGTAGTAACTGTTATTGGGAGCAGCAGCATTTATTAATTAAAATTAATTTAAAATAAATAAATTAATACATAATAAAGATGGCAGGTCAGGTAATGAATTGTGACTGCAGAACGTGGGGATTCCTGCACGCTGGGGTGATCCAGGGGGAATAGGCTGCAGTAAGTCTCCGTGGCTTGAGGAGCTTCGGCTCAGAGTCATTGAGCTGGAGGCCGAGCTGCAGACGATGTGATGCGTCAGGGAGGGGGAAAGTTACCTGGACATCTTTGTGTCAGGAGGCAGTCACACCTCTTAGATTTGGTCAGTTGTCAGGGACAGGAGGGTGTGACTGCGCGTGAGGTATGGGGACCCGGAAGTTAGAGGTGGAGGAGCCTCAACCCTTGCAATGGTCCAGTAGGTTTGAGGTTCTTGCAGTCTGTATGGATGAAACTGGGGGCTGCAGGGTGGATGAGTGAATTGACCATGGCACCATGGTACAGGGAGTCATTCAAGCAGGGGGGAGTTAATAGGAATGTAGTGGTGATAGCAGACAGTATAGTAGCAAGGGATAGAAACAGTTCTCTGTAGCCGAGAGTGAGAGTCCAGAAGGCTCCGTTGCCTGCCTGGTTCTAGGGTTCAGGACGTCTGCACCGGGCTGGAGAGGAACTTGCAGTGGGAGGAGGAGGATCCAGTGGTCTTGATCCATGTAGGTACCAACAACATAAATAGAATTAGGACAGAGGTTCTGCTGAGGGAATATGAGTAGCTAGGGGCTAAAATTAAAAACAGAATCTCAAAGGTACTAATCTCTGAATTACTACCTGAGCCACAAGCAAATTGGCATAGGGTAAATAGGATTAGGGAGCTAAACGTCTGACTCAGAGCCTGGTGAGGGTGAAATGAGTTTCGATTCATGGTGCACTGGTACTAGTACAGGGGAAAGTGAAAACTGTACCATTAGCACAGTTTTCACCTGAGCTGTGGTGGGGCCAGTGTTCTGGCGAGTCCTATAACTAGGGCAGTAGAGAGGGTTTTAAACTAAATAGTGGAGGCAAAGGATCAAGTTTGGGAAGATTCTTTTTATCATTTATGAAGCAGCTGATGTTGAGGTTGTTGGCTAGCCCAGCATTTATTACCCATCTCTAGTTGCCCTTGAGAAGGTGGTGGTGAGCTGCCTTCTTGAACCGCTGCAGTCCATGTGGTGTAGGTACACCCACAGTGCTGTTAGGGAAGGAGTTCCAGGATTCTGACCCAGTGACAGTGAAGGAACGGTGAAATATTTCCAAATCAGGATGGTGAGTGACTTGAAGGGGAACTTCCAGATGGTGGTGTTCCCATCTATCTGCTGCTCTTGTCCTCCTAGAGGGTAGTGGGCGTGGGTTTGGAAGGTGCTGTTTAAGGAGCCTTGGTGAATTCCTGCAGTGCATCTTGTAGATGGTACACACTGCTGCTACTGTGTATCGGTGGTGGAGGGAAGTGAATGTTTGTGGATGTGGTGCCAATCAAGGGGGCTGCTTTGTCCTGGACCGTGTCAAGCTTCTTGAGTGTTGTGGGAGCTGCACTCATCCAGGCAAGTGCAGAGTATTCCATCACACTCCTGACTTGTGCCTTGTAGATGGTGGACAGGCTTTGGGGAGTCAGGAGGTGAGTTACTCATCACAGGATTCCCAGCCTCTGACCTGCTCTTGTAGCCACAGTATTTATATGGCTAGTCCAGTTCAGTTTCTGGTCAATGGTAACCCCCAGGATGTTGATAGTGGGGGATTCAATGATGGTAATGCCATTGAACATCAAGGGGCGATGGTTGGATTCTCTCTTGTTGGAGATGGTCATTGCCTGGCACTTGTGTGGTGTGAATGTTACTTGTCACTTGTCAGCCCAAGCCTGGATATTGTCCAGGTCTTGCTGCATTTGGACATGGACTGATTCAGTATCTGAGGAGTCACAAATGGTGCTGAGCATTGTACAATCATCAGCGAACATCCCCACTTCTGACCTTATGATGGAAGGAAGGTCATTTTTGAAGCAGCTGAAGACAAGGCTAGAGACCAAGGTAGGAATAAGGGAAATGATGATCAGCGTGTGGCAGGAATGGACAGAATGTACAAAGCTATGAGTGCACCAGCAGATAAGGCTAGAGGTTACAAAAAGATTAAAGAGACAGAACTAAAGGCTCTGTATCTGAATACATGTAGCATTCCTAACAAAACAGATGAATTGACAACACAAATAGAAATAAATATGTCTGATCTGTTAGCTGCTACAAAGAAATGGCTGCAGGATGACAAAGTCTGGGACCTGAATATTCAAGGGTTCACAACATTTAGGAAGGACAGGAAGCTAAGAATAGTTGGAGGGGAGCCCTGTTAATTAAGGATGATTTTGGTACGATAGAGAGAAATGACTTCAGTTCTAGAGATCAAAATGTGGAAGCAGTATGGGTAGAGGTGAGGAATAGTAAAGGTAAGAAGTCACTTGTGGGAGCAGTTTATAGGCCCCCTAACAGTAACCACACTGTAGGACCGGGTATACAGGAAGAAATAATGGAGGTTTATGAAAAAGGTACAACTATAATCCATGGGTGATTTAAATATATATAGATTGGATAATTCAGATCGGCAAATGTAGCTTGGATGATGAGTTCATAGAATGTTTTCAAGATTGTTTCTGAGAACAGCACATTTTTGCCCCAAGCAGGGAGCAGGCTATACTAGATCTGTTAATGTGCAATGAGACAGGATCAGTTAATGACCTCTGAAGAAGCCAGCAGACTCAAAGCGTTAACTCTGTTTCTGTCTCCACAAATGCTTCTAGACCTGCTGGGTGTTTCCAGCATTTTTCTTTTTTTATTTCAGATTTCCAGCTTCATTTGTTCTTTAATAGGTGTCACTGGCTGGACCAGCATTTGTTGCCCAACCCTAATTGCCCTTCAGAAGGTGGTGGTGAGCCATCTTCTTGAGTACAACTGAGTGCCTTGCTAGGCCATTTCTGAGGGCAGTTAAGAGTCAACCACATTGGGCCTGGAGTCACATATGGCCAAACCAGGTAAGGAAGGTAAATTTCCCTCCCTGAAGGGCGTGAGTGAACCAAATGGGTTTTTGCAACAGTCAAAGATAGGGCAAAATTTTTGCGACAGTCAAAATATGGGGGAAGACCGCGAGCGGGCGGGTTCCCGATCGGTGCCCATGGTCGAGGGCACGCTAACGTTTTATGTGGGCGGGCCAATTAAGGCCCGCCCAGCGTGACATCCACCAGGATGCGCTATGCGCTCCCTGTACAGGCGGGTGGGTGGGCTGGGGGCGGGGGGATTCCCTCAGCCAAGAGTGCACTCTTTCCAGCATGTGTGCGGAAGAGCAGACAGATCTCCCTGAGGCTAAGAGCTGCCTCAGGGAGATCGGCTCAGGTTTTCAACTTTTAATAAAGGAGTTTAAAAATGTTCCCTGCCATATCCGCTCTTGTGACGCTGTCGCATGAGATGGGACATGTCCACAACTTTTATTTCAACCTTTCGTTAAAATTTAAATATCCTCATGAAACCTCATCCCACCCGTGGACGAGGTATAATGTTTATTCACAAGCTCCCCCAGGGCTCCCGGCCTGCCCAACAACCTTAAGGTTGGACGGGAAGGTCCATTAATGAGCTGAATTGGTTTTCTAATGGCTTCATAGGCCCTTGACAGGTTGGCGGGCACACCGCTGACTCGGCTGCACCCCCGCCGACCTGAAAATGGAGCTGACGTGGGGTGGGCGGGAGTTCCACCCGACATCATCCTGCGTCATTTTACATGCCTGCGAGTAGGCCCCACCCCCACTCGATGACCGGAAGATCCTGCCCATAATTTCATGGTCACCATCACTGAGAATAGCTTTATATTCTAGATTTAGTAACTGAATTCAAATTCCACCAGCTGAACCCGTGTCCCCAGAGCATTAACCTGGGCCTCTGGATTAGTAGCCCAGTGACATTACTGCTACACCACCATCTCACCCTATTTTGCTTTTATATAACTACTTCCAATAGTTTAGCTGATGTTTAGTTACCATTACATAAGTGCATCAAAGTGATGAATCTATGAGTCTGTAAAGCGTAAAGGTAATCTGGTGGTACACCCAGATCTTGTAACGGTAACCTTGTCTGGTGGTGTCTTTAATTGCTCACAGTGATCGGTGGGATTGTCATTCTTGGATGTTGGTCCTGGTTGCATTTGTAATCTTGTCCTGGTTGCAATAGGGCTGTATGCTGGTTGGGGAGTAGAATGGCTCTGATTTTCCCTCGGTTACATATCACCATTGCACCTTTGTGTGCGATGACTTCGTAAGGCCTTAGTTCTAAACAAATCCTTGTCACCTCGGCCGGCCATCCACATACCTCCTGTGGGACACTGGGTGTGAACATGTTGTCCCAACTGTAAACTCAGCAATTCTTTACTTGCATTTTTATCGTGCACCATGGCCATCTCTTGCAGTTTTAAAAGTGTCTTGTGTCTGAGAGAGTCAAATGTGTAAGAGTAAGTAATTTGGTATGCACTGGTCTGCCAAACATGAGCTCTGCTGCTGATGGAATGGTGCTATTGAAAATAGCACTGAATGTGTGTGCGACAGTGGTGCTTGAGGGATTGTGTAATTATCTAATAATGGGGTACTCGGTAAAGTAGTCGATGATAATGAAGAAGTCAGTGCCATGGATATGAAAGAGGTTGGATGTGATTTTGGACCAAGGGTGAGGAGGAACTTCATGTGGAATCAGTGTTTCTTTGTGCTGATTTGATTTATGCTCTTGACATGTCTCACACTTCTTGACGATGATTTCAATATTGTTGCTCATACCCGGCCAATAGACTGTCTCTCTTGCAAACCTTTCCATTTGATCTATGCCCATGTATGAGTGATGAAGTTGTTGAAGAATATCAGGTTGCGAAGATTCCAGTACGATGACCTGCCGGCCTTTAAAAGTAACTTCATGGGAGATGCCTAGCTCATCCTGATAAGGCCAAAATGGTCTCACGTGTTGGTGGACACACTGAATTGAATCAGGCCATCCTTCAGTGATGGTTTTCCACAGTTTCTGTATTGTGGAATCTTTCACTGTTCCTTCTTGTAGCTTCCGCCATTTGTGTTGCACAAAATGTACCAGATCAATTGACAGACTTGCTTTCTCCTGCAAGCGTAATGTTGCAGCTCCCTGGAAACTGTCAATTTTGTTGAAACATTCTGGATATTTCGATGTTAGGTTGTGAACTGAAGTGATAGGAGTAGTTTCCGAGGTTGATCTGCCTTGTGATGTCTGACTGATTCCATGGATTGTTACTAGTTCAAGGTCACAGTGGTGGGCCTGTGATTGTGGGGCCTTTAGTCTCCACGATGTAGAACACCTGTGACACCCAGGACAATTGATTGTACTTGCACTCCAGGACAGTGGATTCTGCACCTGGAATTAATGAACCATTGGACGCTGAAAGCTGCTCAGCAGTAGGTTTTGCCATGGCCCTCCACATGGATACATGGCTTTTAGAATTCACAGGGCTAGTATGTTGGCACTAGCTACCATGTCAATCTTGGCCAATAACGAGTAGTTACCAACTTTCTTAGGACAGATAATTCGAATCTTGACCAACACTTTGGATGGTGCCTTGGTATCCGTGTTTTCCACTAGACTGATGATATGAAACTGACGGTCGCTGCTCTTTGTCTCCTTGTGCCCATCACTGCCATTTCCCAGCTCATGTGTATGTTTCTGATGGGATACCGGGTGGCCATTCTTATTGGTTTAAGGCACCTATTGGATATAGTCTGTTTGGATCAGTGCATGGCTCTTTGTAGCCACAACAGCCTTTGCTCTAGGGCACTGTCACTGCCAATGGCCCTTTCTTCCACACATCTTGCAGAATTGATGAAACGCTGGGCATTTCCTTGGCGGACGCAGAAGTCTGCAGCTTCCACGTCTTGCTAGGTTTGCATGTTCTATTGAGTGCATCAACAATTGGGGTTGTACTTAGGACATATAAACTTCGTCGACCTGCTACGTACTTATGTCCATCCTTGAGTAGCTCTTCAATGCTATACAGTTTGGGCTTGTCTAGCAGGTCTTTCTGGAACGCTTCCATGGGAGTGGATGTGATCACCAGTTCAGCAATTCTGTCGGCTCGCTCTCCGTGTGAAAAAATCAGAGTATGTACCCTTTTTTCTGCACCTGCTGATGAAGTGGGTCTATGGATTATGCAGGCTGTTGTCAAAATGACTGGAACTCTGGTCGATGAACACAGAAGTTTAACCTGATTCTGAACCAGTCTTCCAATGTCGTCCATATCTTTTGGGGATCCTTTAGCTCTTCTGCTGTTAATCCTGATGGGTTCAGCCTGTGTGGTCCTTCATTCCCTGTGGCTCGGCAAATTTCTATGTCTTGCTTGTCTGGTTCGGACACACCTGAATCAAGAAACCATAGCTCTGTACGCTGTTTAAACATTCTGAATTTGGATAGCAGCTCAGCTGCAGCCCAGTTCAAACTGGGGAATTAGGTGGACATTTTGGCAATATCCCTTTGACCTTCCCTCTCCTATAGTACCTGGGGTGAATGCCGCTGTAGCTGCTTTTCTGAAGCCCCGACTGTTATGATTGCAACCTTGTCTGGCCCAATCATTAGGAGGATTTTACTACTGTTTGTCGGTTTTTGTTGGGGTCTCCCTCCCTCACTTGCTTTCGATCCAGCCCACCCCCTGGTCCCTCACCTTTCCTGACCGAGCTAACCGGGTGCTGCTCCTCTCAACCTGCATCCCACACACCGAACTGACAGGCTACGCACTGCAACCTCATCACAAGGGACTTGTTGGTCTGTTTACCTGCTCTTTGTTTGAGAGTTAGCTCAGCGCTGTGTTTTCAAAGCTTTACAGTGCAGTCACCTTGCTGTGGTTTCAGTGCCCTCCAATGCTGCAGCTCCATTGCAGGCTGACCAAAGATTGAGGGTCACTCCATGTCATGTAGCAGATCTGAGGCTGTTCACCATGTCGTACATGTATTTAATCTCACTGCCAGGCTGAGCACTATGTCGTTTAGAAGTAACCACTGCTGCGTGTTTTTATGCATGTTGCATGTTTTTATAATGATATAAAGGCCTGAGGGATTCGTTTGCTTCCCAGCTCTTTATTTGAGTAGGGATTCCTCATAAAGGGCTGTGCAAACACGCTGTGTGTTCATTTATTAAGAACAGGTACATGTGAACATTTATACATGAGTATAAAGTTTCAGCACGTCAGAGCTGCAAAGCCGTGTGTGTCCGTTCTGCTCCAGGTCAAAGTGAGGCTGAGGTCAGATCAGGTGACATACTTCCCTTAAAGCGGCAGCATGCTGCCCTCCCTTAAAGGTATATTACAACAAAAACTGCACTGCACAACAAAATGGGCAGAGACTTCTGACAGAGCAGAATGGGGAGACAGTGACGTGATGGTAATGTCATTGGATTAGCATTCCAGAGACCCCGGTTAATGCTCAGGGGACACCGGTACAAATCCCACCATAGCAGCTGGTGAAATTTCAATTCAATATAATAAAAAAAATCTGGAATTGTAAAGTAGTCTCAGGAACAGTGACAATGAAACTAAAAACCCATCTGGGTCACTAATGTCCTTTAGAGAAGGAAATCTGCTGCCCTTACCTGGTCTGGCCGAAATGTGACTCGAATCATATTAACATGGTTCACTCCTAACTGCCCTCTGAAATGGCACTCAATTCAAGGGTAATTAGGGATGGGCAACAAGTTTTGGCCTTGCCAGTAATGCCCACATCCCATGAAAGAATTTCAAAAACCCCGCCCATCTCTACTTTCCACCAACCAATTTAAGATAGAACAGGAGTAGACAATCCAGGTGACTGCTCCTCTCCTTCCCTTTCTTAATTAATTGTTCATTGTTTCTTCCAGTTGCTCTCTCTCTATTTCTATTTCTTCAAGTTTATCTGTCACTCTCTCTCTCTCTCTCTCTCACACACACACTTCCTTGGTCTAGTGTTACGACCAGTCCCAGGCGAGGTCCCCAAATTTGTTACCTTCCTGAACGGGACCCCGATTTTGTTACACTCCTGGGTGAGGAGGAATGAGCTGGCTTCCTTTTCTTTATTCAATGCTTGGTTTGCAGCAAGGTTAATTTAAAAGGGGTGCCTGCTCCCTGTCCGGTTTTTAATGAAGGGTGGGGAAGGTCATTGCTGTCTGGCGTATGTTGGTTTCAGGTATGTTAAATATCCGTCTGACAGGACATGTTGATGATGTTAGCGCCTGCCTGTGAATGGTTGCCAAGGCAGATTCATATTTTCCATGGCCCTTGGCATGGTTCCAAATTAAAGCTGCAGGAAGATTTTAAAGAAGTATTACTGTGCACAGGCAGCAATTTGCAGCTTCTATATTTATCTCTGGCTGTGCCCATTACTCTAAACTATTGACCATAACCAACTCTACTGCCTTCTCCAGATCTGGCCTGGGTTTAGATATCCTTATCACCCTTATGTGAAGGTAATATAGGATATTACCTGAGATCTCCATGCTCCTTCAATTCAAATGTATGAACAGGGAGCAGGAGTAGGCCATTCAGCCCCTCGAGCCTGCTCCTCCATTTAATGACACCACAGCTGATCTGATGGTAACCTGAAATCTGTATCCCACCTACCCCCGATAACCGATCACCCCCCGCCCTTGCTTACCAAGAATCTATCCACCTGTGCCTTAAAAACATTCAAAGACTCTGCTTCCACCACCTTTTCAGGAAGAGAGTTCCAAGGACTCACGACACTCTGAGTGAAAAGATTTTGCCTCATCTCTGTTTGCCCCTTATTTTTAAACAGTGGCCCCTAGTTCTAGATTCTCCCACAAGAGGAAACATCCTCTCCACATCCCCCCTGTCAAGTCTCCTCAGGATCTTAAAGGTTTCAATCAAGTCACCTCTTACTCTTCCAAACTCCAGTGGATACAAGCCTAACCTGTCCAACCTTTCCTCATTAGACAACCCGTCCATTCCAGGTATTAGTCTGGTAAACCTTCTCTGAACTGCTTCCAATGCATTTACATCTTTCCTCAAATAAGGAGACCAGTGCTGTACACAGCACTCCAGATGTGGGCTCACTAGTGATCTGTATAACTGAAGCATAACCCCCCAACTTTTGTATTCAATTCCCTTTGCAATAAATGATAACATCCTAATAAGCCACCCAGATCCCTCTGCACCTCAGAGCTCCGCAATCTCTCACCATTTAGATAATATGCTTCTCTTTTATTCTTCATGCCAGAGTGGACATTTTCACACATACTTTATTTGACACATCTTTGCCCACTCACTTAACCTATCCATACCTTTTTTGTAGCCTCTTTATGTCCTCTTCACAACTTACTTTCCTACCTATATTTAAGCCATAACCAAATTTAGCAAGCATCCCATCCGTCCCTTCATCCAAATCATTGATATAAATTGTAAATAGTTGACTCCCCAGCACTGATCCCTGTGGGACATCACTCGTTACATCTTGCCAACCTGAAAAAGACCCATTTATGCCAACTCTCTGCTTCCTGTTAGCCAGCCAATCTTCTATCCATGTCAATATGTTATTCCCTACACCATGAGCTTTTATTTTCTGCAATAACCCTTGATTTGGCACTTTATCAAATAAGAAGATAAGAACATAAGAAATAGGAGCAGGAGTAGGCCATTCAGCCCCTCAAGCCTGCCCTGCCATTCAGTAAGATCATGGCTGATCTGCCCCAGGCCTCAACTCCTCTTTCATGCCAGCACCTCATAGCCCTCAACTCTCCGACATTTCAAACATCTATCTACCTCCTCTTTCAATAATTTCAGTGATCTAGCCTCCACCACTCTCTGGGGTAGAGAATTCCAGACATCCACTTCCCTCTGAGAGAAGAAATTCCTTCACATCCCAGTTTTAAATGAGTGTCCCCTTATTCTGTAACTATGTCCCCTAGTTCGAGATTCTCCCACTAGTGGAAACATCTTCTCAACATCTACCCTGTCAAGCCCCTTCAGAATCTTGTACGTTTCAATGAGATCACCCCACATTCTTCTAAATTCTAATGAATAAAGGCTTAACCTGTTTAGCCATTATTGATAAGTCAACCCCTTCAGCCCAGGAATCAGCCTAGTGAATCTCTTTTGAACTGCCTCCAATGCCAGTATATCCGTTCTTAAATACAGGGACCAAAACTGTACACAGTACTCCAGGTGCAGCCTCACCAACACCCTGTACAGTTGTAACAAGACCTCCCTACTTTTAAACTCCAGCCCCCTCGCAATACAGGTCAAAATTCCATTTGCCTTCTTAATTGCTTGCTGCACCTGTATGCTAACTTTTTGTGTTTCATGCACAAGAACACCCAGATCCCTCTGTGCTGCACTTTTTTGGAGTCTCTCTCCATTTAAATAATAGTCTGCCTTTTGATTCTTCCTACCAAAGTGCATGACCTCACACTTTCCGACATTAAACTCCATCTGCCAGGATTTTGCCCTCTCACTCAACCTGTCTATATCCCCTTGCAGATTCCTTATGTCATCACAACATGCCCTCCCACCTACTTTTATATCATCAGTAAATTTGGATAAATTACACCCTGCCCCCTCCTCCAAGTCATTAATATAAATAGTAAATAATTGAGGCCCTGGGACTGATCCATGTGGCACTCCACTAGTTATGTCTTTCCAACCTGAAAAAGACCCATTAATACCGACTCTCTGCCTTCTGTGTGTTAACCAATCTTCAATCCATGCTCATACATTACCCCCAATACCATGATCTTGTGCAATAACCTTTTATGTGGCATTTTATTGAATGCCTTCTGGAAATCCAAATATCCTACATCTACCGGTTCCCCTTTATCAACTCTGTTTGTTATAAACTCAAAGAACTCTAGCACGTTTGTCAAACATGATTTTGCTTTCGCAAAACCACTGCCTTTCTTTTTACAAACCCATAGAAGCTCTTGCTGTTTGTTTTTATATTTTTTGCCAATTTACTTCCATAATCAATTTTCTCCCTCTTTATTAGCTTTTTAGTCTCCGCTGCTGGTTCCTAAAAAATTCCCAATCCTCCGGTCTACCACTAGTTTTCACCACTTTGTATGCCTGAGTTTTTGATTGGATACTCTCCTTGACCACCTTTGTTAACCACGGGTGGTTCATCCTTCTCATCGAGTCCTTCTTTTTGACCAGGATAAATTTTTGTTGAGCGTTATGAGACATCTGCTTAAATGTCTGCCACTGCTCATCCACTAACTTTGCTCTATTTTTCCAGCCCACTTTAGACAACTCTTTCTTCATAACCTCTGTAATTTCCATTATTTAAGTTGAGGACACTGGTTTTGAGACACGAGTTACTCGCCCTCAAACTGAATTTGAACTTCTACCATGTTGTGATCACTACCCCCTGGAGAATCCTTAACTATAATATCCCTTGTTAATCCCACCTCATTACACGTTACTAGATCTAAAATAGCCTGTTCCTGGGTAGGTTCTACAACATATTAGAAACCATAGAACCATAGAAAAGTTACAACACAGAAGAAGGCCATTCAGCCCATCTTGTCCATGCCAGCCCGAGGACACCCAGGTGCCCTTTCTAATCCCACCTTCCTGCACCCGGCCCATAGCCCTGCAGTTTACAGCACTTAAGGTGCAGATCCAGGTACTTTTTAAAAGAGTTTAGAGTTTCTGCCTCTACCACCAACTTGGGCAGAGAATTCCAGACACCCACTACCCTCTGCGTAAAAAAGTTCTTTCTCATGTGCCCCCTACAACTTCTGCCACTTATCCTGAATCTATGTTCCCTGGTTCCAGAATTCTCCATCAAGGGAAACAATTTTATCCTGTCCACTCGATCTATTCCCCTCATAATTTTGTGCACCTCAATCAAGTCACCTCTCAGCCTCCTTTGTTCTAAGGAAAATAACCCCAACCTATCCAATCTCTCCACGTAGCTACACTTTTCTAACCCTGGCAACATTCTTGTAAACCTCCTCTGCACTCTCTCCAGAGCTATTACATCCTTCCTGTAATGTGGTGACCAGAACTGCACACAATACTCCAGTTGCGGCCTCACCAGTGTTTTATACAATTCCAACATTATATCATTACTTTTATATTCTATACCTCTGCCAATGAACGAGAGCATTCCATATGCCTTCTTTATAATCTTGTCTACTTGAACTGCTGCCTTCAGGGACCTGTGTACTTGTACGCCAAGATCTCTCACTTCATCTACCCCTCTTAGTATATTCCCATTTATTGTGTAATCCCTGTAACTGTTTGACCTCCCTAAATGTATGACCTCACACTTCTCTATGTTAAAATCCATCTGCCACTTTACCGCCCACTCCACCAACCCATCTATATTGTTTTGGAGATTATGGCTATCCTCTACACTATCCACTACTCGGCCAATCTTTGTGTCATCTGCAAATTTCCCAATCGTGCCCCCCATTACTCTAAGAAACAATCCCTGATGCCCTCTACAAATTTGTCTTCCATATTACCCCTGCCAATCTGATTTGTCCAGTCAGTATGCATGTTAAAATCACCCATGACAATTGTAGCATCCTTCTTACACGCCTCTCTTACTTCCTACACTTTGTCCTACAGTGAGGCAACTCTTCGGGGCCTATAGATGATTCCCACCCATGATTCTTTCCCTTTGCTATTCCTTATTTCCACCCAAACTGATTCCACATCATGATCTATTGCACCTATATTACTACTCACCGCTGCACTGATACCTCCCTTTATTAACAAAGCTACTCCCTCTCCTTTTCCTTTGTGCCTATTTTTCTGGAACATCAAGTCCCTTTGAATATTGAGTTCCCAGTCTCAGTCACCCGGCAACCATGTCTCTGTAATAGCTATCAAATCATATTCATTTATTTCTATTTGTGCCGTCAACTCATCTATCCTGTTCAAATGCATTCAGATAACGTACCTTAAGCTTTGATTTTTTGCCATTATTATTCATTCTCACTCTAATACTTTCTGGAAATCTAAGTACAGTACATCCAGTGGTTCCCCTTTATCTACAGCACATTACTTCTTCAAAGAACTCCAATAGTTTGGTTAAACACAATGCTCCTTTCACTAAACCATGTTGACTCTGCCTGATTACCTTGTTTATCCTGATTTTAATTGCCCCACCACTGGTGGCTGTGCCTTCAGCTGATTGAGTTGTCTATTTTGGAATTTACTCCCTATACCCCTTTGCCTCTCCTCAATGCTTTTCTCCTTTAAGACACTCCTTAAAATCTAATTCTTTAACCAAGATCTCGGTCATTGGTCTTAATCTCCCCTTTGTGACTCAGTGTTAAATTCTGTTTGGTAATTGCTCCTCTATATCTCTTTGGGACATTATGGCAGCATTAAGGGTTTTAAATACATTAAGGATGCTATATAAACACAAGTTGTTATTGTCTTGATCCCTACATAAAGAAAAAAAGCTAAAGTAAAAGTTAAGGATGAGGATAGCCTGTGTCTCCGGTATTCTAACACCCAGCCCCGTCTCCATCCCACACCGCCCAATTTCCAGCTACCCCCCAGGCTCCATCTCACCCAGGACAGTGAATAGTGAGTATGGATGTCCCATGGAACCCATAACACAGTATTCTCATTGCACAAATCTCTTAAAGCTCCGGACACAGTCCTCCAGGGCACACCTCCAGTAGCACGAGTCTGATTGGATGTTCCAATCCCTCAGCCTCATTTGTTGGAAACGCACAAGAAATCACTGGAAGCGTCTCCATAATTTTTCAACCTCGGTTGTTGTGGAGTGATGCTCTGAGCTCGGGACCCCCATTCAGAAAGTTACCCAGTGGTACTGAAGCACACATGCGGTGGAATCGTCCCAGATTGGCACTGAGTGCTGGAGCGGGCAGGTACCCGCTGGCCACGATGGTGGGTTTTCACGTCGTATCATCCCAAACCCGCACATTATCTATGCATTTCTGGGAACCACGCCGTTTCCATGGTGGGCAGTATCACACCGACCCCCCACACCATCACCTCACTGCTTCATCATGCTGGGCGCCATGTTTAAAGTCTAGCTGTGTGCGCACATCTCAGTGCTTCCAGCACAAGACTACCACAGGGAAGATGTCCATGGAAGGCAAAAAGACTGCAGCCCCCAGGTTTAGTGACGCGTCACTGGAATTCCATTTGGACACCGTGGAGGCGGCCGTGATGTCCTCTACCCCCCCACCCCCCACCCCCCCGCTCTGGCTGCAGGATGGATCAGCATCACCAATCCAGCAATGGGAGGGGGTGATCAGCTGTGGTCAGCACCAACGCCCTGAAAAAGAGCAGCCACCCAGTGCCGCAAGAGGACGAATGATCTTCTCCGTTCCACCAGGGTAAGTCACTCTTCTCATCTCTCTCAACTCACACACTCACAAACCCATCACACACCCACAGGGATCTCACACCTCAAGGGCCTTTTCACAATGTCTGCTCACGCCACCGAAACACCCGACGCTGTTCGTCCTTTGTTTGTCTGTTCATCTGTGTGTGTCCATGTGGGTGTGTGTCCGTGTGTGTCTGTGTGTGTGTGTATGTGTCCGTGTATGTGTGTGTGTGTGTGTGTGTCCGTGTATGTGTGTGTGTGTGTGTGTCCGTGTATGTGTGTGTGTGTGTGTGTGTCCCTGTGTGTGTGTGTGTGTGTGTGTGTGTGTATGTGTGTGTGTGTCCGTGTATGTGTGTGTGTGTGTGTGTGTGTCCCTGTGTGTGTGTGTGTGTGTGTGTGTGTGTGTGTGTCTGTGTGTGTGTGTATGTGTCCGTGTGTGTATGTGTGTGTGTGTGTGTCCGTGTATGTGTGTGTGTGTGTGTGTGTGTGTATCCGTGTGTGTGTGTGTGTGTATGTGTGTGTGTGTGTGTCCGTGTATGTGTGTGTGTGTGTGTGTCCGTGTGTGTGTGTGTGTGTGTATGTGTGTGTGTGTGTGTGTGTGTCCCTGTGTGTGTGTGTGTGTGTGTGTGTGTGTGTGTGTGTGTGTGTATGTGTGTGTGTGTGTGTCCGTGTATGTGTGTGTGTGTGTCCGTGTGTGTGTGTGTGTGTGTGTGTATGTGTGTGTGTGTGTGTGTCCGTGTATGTGTGTGTGTGTGTGTGTGTCCGTGTATGTGTGTGTGTGTGTGTGTGTGTGTGTGTGTGTGTGTGTGTGTCCGTGTATGTGTGTGTGTGTCCATGTGTCTGTGTGTGTCTGTGTGTGTGTGTGTGCGCGCACTGGGGAATGCTTTAGGAGGAGAGAGATAGTTATAATTTCTGATTACAATTGTGTGATAACCAGTACTTGCAACTTGTTAACAGAAGTTTTGTTTAAAATAAATGAATCATTCTGGGTTTTTGACAGAGGCCTGGTCAGAGTCTCTTTTTCCTGGGTGCTTGAGTTTTCTGTACACAATTGGCCATTTTGGTGAGAAAATTAAACATTAAAGTTAATGATACGGCCTGTGGAGTAGTGGGGCTGGATAATTAGCACATTCCTCCTATCCTGGTTATAAATGAAAGCCCGGGGATCCCAATATCTGGGAGATGTTAGATCATATCTCTCAAGACTGAGGGTTTCTTTTACAAATTGGAAGGGGACCTGGTGTGACCTGGACATCTGGATGCTAACCTGGGATATTTAAAAAAATATATTCAAACATTCACCTTGGAACTGTTAACAAGCAGGCTTCTTCCAAGAGATCCCCTGCCCAAAATGGTACTTGAGAAGGAGTTGTTTGTTTGTTTGTGTGGAACTACAAATCCTTTAATTAATGAAAATCTGGGAGACAAAAAGGCAAGCACATGGCGGAGAGGGAAAACTTAAGCTGTGAACCTGCTTGTTTTGAATGCAGCCTTGTTGAAGAATAGGCTGAGGAAAGAAGGCTGCCTTGACTGGCACCCTCTCTTTCTCTCCCTCTCTCTGCTTTGCCTGAAATTGTGTGTGGCTATCAACCTGTAGCCAGAGAAACCTCATCAGAGTGTAACTTGGACCTGTAAAGCGGGACCAGTTAGTGAGAACTTCCAAGTATCTAACGGGACCAGGAGCCTGTCTGTACACGAGAGAACTCCAGGTCGACAGACCTGACTATCCCAGTGCTCTCTCAGACAACACTATCCCAGTGCTGTCTCAGACATGACTATCCCAGTGCTCTCTCAGACGTGACTATCCCAGTGCTCTCTCAGACATGACTAACCCAGTGCTCTCTCAGACATGACTATCCCAGTGCTCTCTCAGACGTGACTATCCCAGTGCTCTCTCAGACATGACTGTCCCAGTGCTCTCTCAGACATGACTATCCCAGTGCTCTCTCAGACATGACTATCCCAGTGTTCTCTCAGACATGTCTATCCCAGTGCTCTCTCAGACGTGACTATCCCAGTCCTCTCTCAGACATGATTATCCCAGTGCTCTCTCAGACATGACTATCCCAGTGCTCTCTCAGACGTGACTATCCCAGTGTTCTCTCAGACATGACTATCCCAGTGCTCTCTCAGACATGACTATACCAGTACTCTCTCAGACATGACTATCCCAGTGCTCTCTCAGACATGACTATCCCAGTGTCCTCTCAGACATGACTATCCCAGTGCTCTCTCAGACATGACAATCCCAGTGCTCTCTCAGACATGACTATCCCAGTGTCCTCTCAGACATGACTATCCCAGTGCTCTCTCAGACATGACTATCCCAGTGCTCTCTCAGACGTGACTATCCCAGTGCTCTCTCAGACGTGACTATCCCAGTACTCTCTCAGACATGACTATCCCAGTGCTCTCTCAGACGTGACTATCCCAGTGTTCTCGCAGACATGACTATCCCAGTGCTCTCTCAGACATGACTATCCCAGTGTTCTCTCAGACATGACTATCCCAGTGCTCTCTCAGACATGAATATCACAGTGCTCTCTCAGACATGACTATCCCAGTGCTCTCTCGGACATGACTATCCCAGTGCACTCTCAGACATGACTATCCCAGTGCTCTCTCAGACATGACTATCCCAGTGCTCCCTCAGACATGACTGTCCCAGCGTTCTCTCAGACATGACTATCCCAGTGCTCTCTCAGACATGACTATCCCAGTGTTCTCGCAGACATGACTATCCCAGTGCTCTCTCAGACATGACTATCCCAGTGCTCCCTCAGACATGACTATCCCAGTGTTCTCTCAGACATGACTATCCCAGTGCTCTCTCAGACATGACTATCCCAGTGCTCCCTCAGACATGACTATCCCAGCGTTCTCTCAGACATGACTATCCCAGTGCTCTCTCAGACATGACTATCCCAGTGCTCCCTCAGACATGACTGTCCCAGTGCTCTCTCAGACATGACTATCCCAGTGCTCTCTCAGACGTCACTATCCCAGTGCATCCTCAGACATGACCATCCCAGTGCTCTCTCAGACGTGACTATCCCAGTGCTCTCTCAGACGTGACTATCCCAGTGCTCTCTCAGGCATGACTTTCCCAGTGTTCTCTCAGACATGGAGATCCTGACTCGAATCTACAGCGTCCAAAAGGCACTCAAGGGACACAGGTGACGAAAGCCGGGATTGGTGGAGGCTGCTGGTTTCTTGCCTTTCTGGGCCATGACTTATGTTCACCAGTCTCTGGGCTGGGAGCACTGAGAGCTGGGCATGTGGCTGTACTTTAACTATGGTGCCCGGCGTGATGAAGCAGCGAGGTGAGGGCCTGGCAGGTGAAGCGGAGCCCGCCCGCAATGTTGTCTGAAAGAGAACTGGGATAGTCATGTCTGAGAGAGCACTGGGATAGTCATGCCTGAGAGAGCACTGGGATAGTCATGTCTGAGAGAGCACTGGGATAGTCATGCCTGAGAGAGCACTGGGATAGTCATGTCTGAGAGAGCACTGGGATAGTCACATCTGAGAGAGCACTGGGATAGGCACATCTGAGAGAGCACTGGGATAGTCATGCCTGAGAGAGCACTGGAATAGTCATGTCTGAGAGAGCACTGGGATAGTGTTGTCTGAGAGAGCACTGGGATAGTCACATCTGAGAGAGCACTGGGATAGTCATGTCTGAGAGAGCACTGGGATAGTCATGTCTGAGAGAGCACTGGGATAGTCACATCTGAGAGAGCACTGGGATAGTGTTGTCTGAGAGAGCCAAGGTTTAGTCATGTCTGAGAGAACACTGGGATAGTAACGTCTAAGAGAGCACTGGGATAGTCACGTCTGAGAGAGCACTGCGAAAGTCATGTCAGAGACAGCACCGGGATAGTCATGTCTGAGAGAGCACTGGGATAGTCATGTCTGAGAAAGCACTGGAATAGTCACGTCTGAGAGAGCACTGGGATAGTCATGTCTGAGAGAGCACTGGGATAGTGTTGTCTGAGAGAGCAATGGGATAGTCATGTCTGAGAGAGCACTGGGATAGTCATGTCTGAGAGAGCACTGGGATAGTCACATCTGAGAGAGCACTGGGATAGTCATGTCTGAGAGAGCACTGGGATAGTCATGTCTGAGAGAGCACTGGGATAGTCACATCTGAGAGAGCACTGGGATAGTGTTGTCTGAGAGAGCCAAGGTTTAGTCATGTCTGAGAGAACACTGGGATAGTAACGTCTAAGAGAGCACTGGGATAGTCACGTCTGAGAGAGCACTGCGAAAGTCATGTCAGAGACAGCACCGGGATAGTCATGTCTGAGAGAGCACTGGGATAGTCATGTCTGAGACAGACCTGGGATAGTCACGTCTGAGAGGGCACTGGAATAGTCACGTCTGAAAGAGCACTGGGATAGTGTTGTCTGAGAGAGCACTGAGATAGTCATGTCTGAGGATGCACTGGGATAGTCACGTCTGAGAGAGCCCTGGGATAGTCACGTCTGAAAAAGCACCGGGATAGTCATGTCTGAGAGAGCACTGGGATAGTCATGTCTGAGAGAGCACTGGGATAGTCACGCATGAGAGAGCACTGGGATAGTCATGTCTGAGAGAGCAATGGGATAGTCATGTCTGAGAGAGCACTGGGATATTCATGTCTAGAGTGCACTGGGATAGTGACGTCTGAGAGAGCACTGTGATATTCATGTCTGAGAGAGCAATGGGATAGTCATGTCTGAGAGAGCACTGTGATATTCACGTCTGAGAGAGCACTGGAATAGTGTTGTCTGAGAGAGCACTGGGATAGACATGTCTGAGAGAACACTGGGATAGTCATGCCTGAGAGAGCAGTGGGATAGTCATGTCTGAGAGAGTACTGGGATAGTCATGTCTGAAGAGCACTGGGATAGTCACGTCTGAGAGAGCCAAGGTTTAGTCATGTCTGAGAGAGCACTGGGATAGTCATGTCTAAGAGAGCACTGGGATAGTCACGTCTGAGAAAGCACTGGAATAGTCACGTCTGAGAGAGCACTGGGATAGTGTTGTCTGAGAGAGCACTGGGATAGTCACGTCTGAGAGAGCATTGGAATAGTCACGTCCGAGAGAGCACTGGGATAGTGTGGTCTGAGAGAGCACTGGGATAGTCATTTCTGAGAGAGCACTGGGATAGTCATGTCTGAGGGAGCACTGGGATAGTCACATCTGAGGGAGCATTAGGATAGTCACATCTGGGAGACCCCTTGGATAGTCACATCTGAGAGAGCACTGGGATAGTCATGTCTGAGAGAGCACTGGGATAGTCATGTCTGAGAGAGCACTGGGATAGTCATGTCTGAGAGAGCACTGGGATAGTAAGCTCTGAGAGAACACTGGGATAGTCATGTCTGAGAGAGCACTGGGATAGTCATGTCTGAGAGAGCACTGGCATAGTCATGTCTGAGAGAGCACTGGGATAGTCATGTCTGAGAGAACACTGGGATAGTCATGTCTGAGAGAGCACTGGGATAGTCATGTCTGAGCGAAAACTGGGATAGTCACGTCTGAGAGAGCACTGGGATAGTCATGTCTGAGGGTGCACTGGGATAGACACATCTGAGAGAGCAAAGGGATAGACATGTCTAAGAGAAGATTGGGATAGTCACGTCTAAGAGAGCACTGGGATAGTCATTTCTGAGGGAGCACTGGGATATTCATGTCTGAGAGAGCACTGGGATAGTCACGTCTGAAAAAGCACTGGGAAAGTGTTGTCTGAGAGAGCACTGGGATAGACATGTCTGAGAGAACACTGGGATAGTCATGCCTGAGAGAGCAGTGGGATAGTCATGTCTGAGAGAGTACTGGGATAGTCATGTCTGAAGAGCACTGGGATAGTCACGTCTGAGAGAGCCAAGGTTTAGTCATGTCTGAGAGAACACTGGGATAGTCACGTCTAAGAGAGCACTGGGATAGTCATGTCTGAGAGAGCACTGGGATAGTCATGTCTAAGAGAGCACTGGGATAGTCACGTCTGAGAAAGCACTGGAATAGTCACGTCTGAGAGAGCACTGGGATAGTGTTGTCTGAGAGAGCACTGGGATAGTCACGTCTGAGAGAGCATTGGAATAGTCACGTCCGAGAGAGCACTGGGATAGTGTGGTCTGAGAGAGCACTGGGATAGTCATTTCTGAGAGAGCACTGGGATAGTCATGTCTGAGGGAGCACTGGGATAGTCACATCTGAGGGAGCATTAGGATAGTCACATCTGGGAGACCCCTTGGATAGTCACATCTGAGAGAGCACTGGGATAGTCATGTCTGAGAGAGCACTGGGATAGTCATGTCTGAGAGAGCACTGGGATAGTCATGTCTGAGAGAGCACTGGGATAGTAAGCTCTGAGAGAACACTGGGATAGTCATGTCTGAGAGAGCACTGGGATAGTCATGTCTGAGAGAGCACTGGCATAGTCATGTCTGAGAGAGCACTGGGATAGTCATGTCTGAGAGAACACTGGGATAGTCATGTCTGAGAGAGCACTGGGATAGTCATGTCTGAGCGAAAACTGGGATAGTCACGTCTGAGAGAGCACTGGGATAGTCATGTCTGAGGGTGCACTGGGATAGACACATCTGAGAGAGCAAAGGGATAGACATGTCTAAGAGAAGATTGGGATAGTCACGTCTAAGAGAGCACTGGGATAGTCATTTCTGAGGGAGCACTGGGATATTCATGTCTGAGAGAGCACTGGGATAGTCACGTCTGAAAAAGCACTGGGAAAGTGTTGTCTGAGAAAGCACTGGGATAGTCATGTCTGAGAGAACACTGGGATAGTCATGCCTTAGAGAGCACTGGGAGAGTCAGGCCTCAGAGAGCATTGCGATAGTCATGTCTGCGAGAACACTGGGATAGTCATGCCTGAGAGAGCACTGGGATAGTCATGTCTGAGAGAGCACTGGGATAGTCATGTCTGAGAGAGCACTGGGATAGTCACGTCTGAGAGAGCCAAGGTTTAGTCATGTCTGTGGGAACACTGTGATAGTCAGGTCTAAGAGAGCACTGGGATAGTCATGTCTGAGAGAGCACTGGGATAGTCACATCTGAGATAGCACTGGGATAGTCATGTCTGAGAGAGCACTGGAATAGTCAAGTCTGAGAGAACACTGGGATAGTCACGCATGAGAGAGCACTGGGATAGTCATGTCTGAGAGAGCACTGGGATAGTCATGTCTGAGAGAGCAATGGGATATTCATGTCTGAGAGACCACTGGGATAGTCATGTCTGAGAGAGAACAGGGATAGACATGTCTGAGGGAACACTGGGATAGTCATGTCTGAGAGAGCACTGGGATAGTCATGTCTGTGAGAGCACTGGGATAGTCACATCTGAGAGAGCACTGGGATAGTCATGTCTGTGAGAGCACTGGGATAGTCAATTCTGAGAGAGCACTGGAATAGACATGTCAGTGAGAGCACTGGGATAGTGTTGTCTGAGAGAGCACTTGCATAGTCAGGTCTGAGGGGGCACTGGGATAGTCACGTCTGAGAGAGCACTGGAATAGTCACGTCTGAGAGATCACTGGGATAGTGTTGCCTGAGAGAGCCCTGGGATAGTCACGTCTGAAAAAGCACTGGGATAGTCATGTCTGAGAGAGTACTGGGATAGTCATGTCTGAGGGAGCACAGGGATAGTCACGTCTGAGAGAGCACTCGAATAGTTACGTCTGAGAGAGCTCTAAAATAGTGTTGTCTGAGAGAGCACTGGGATAGTCATGTCTGAGAGAGCACTGGGAAAGTGTTGTCTGAGAGAGCACTGGGATAGTCATGTCTGAGAGAACACTGGGATAGTCATGCCTGAGAGAGCACTGGGTTAGTCATACCTGAGAGAGCACTGGGATAGTCATGTCTGAGAGAGCACTGGGATAGTCATGTCTGAGAGAGCACTGGGATAGTCACATCTGAGAGAGTACTGGGATAGTCATGTCTGAGAGAGCACTGGAATAGTCATGTCTGAGAGAACACTGGGATAGTCACGCATGAGAGAGCACTGGGATAGTCATGTCTGAGAGAGCACTGGGATAGTCATGTCTGAGAGAACACTGGGATAGGCATGTCTGAGAGAGCACTACGATAGTCACGTCTGAGAGAGCAATGGGATATTCATGTCTGAGAGACCACTGGGATAGTCATGTCTGAGAGAGAACAGGGATAGTCATGTCTGAGGGAACACTGGGATAGTCATGTCTGAGAGAGCACTGGGATAGTCATGACTGAGAGAGCACTGGGATAGACATGTCTGAGGATGCACTGGGATAGTCAGGTCTGAGAGAGCCCTGGGATAGTCATGTCTGAGAGAGCACTGGGATAGTCATGTCTGAGAGAGCACTTGGTTAGTAATGTCTGAGGGAGCACAGGGATAGTCACGTCTGAGAGAGCAATGGGATAGTAATGTCTGAGAGAGCACTGGGTTATTCATGTCTAGAGTGCACTGGGATAGTGACGTCTGAGAGAGCAAAGGGATAGTCATGTCTGAGAGAAAATTGGGATAGTCAGGTGTAAGAGAGCACTGGGATATTCATGTCTGAGTGAGCACTGGGATAGTCATGTCTGAGAGAGCACTGGGATAGTCATGTATGAGAGAGCACTGGGATAGTCACGTCTGAGAGAGCACTGGGATAGTCATGTCGGAGAGAGCACTGGAATAGTCATGTCTGAGAGAGCACTGGGATAGTCATGTCTGAGAGAGCACTGGGATAGTCACGTCTGAGAGAGCACTGGAATAGTTACGTCTGAGAGAGCTCTGGAACAGTGTTGTCTCAGAGAGCACTGGGATAGACATGTCTGAGAGAACACTGGGATAGTCATGCCTGAGAGAGCAGTGGGATAGTCATGTCTGAGAGAGTACTCGGATAGTCACATCTGAAGAGCACTGGGATAGTCACGTCTGAGAGAGCCAACGTTTAGTCATGTCTGAGAGAACACAGGGATAGTCACGTCTAAGAGAGCACTGGGATAGTCATGTCTGAGAGAGCACTGGGATAGTCATGTCTAAGAGAGCACTGGGATAGTCACGTCTGAGAAAGCACTGGAATAGTCACGTCTGAGAGAGCACTGGGATAGTGTTGTCTGAGAGAGCACTGGGATAGTCACGTCTGAGAGAGCACTGGAATAGTCACGTCTGAGAGAGCACTGGGATAGTGTGGTCTGAGAGAGCACTGGGATAGTCATTTCTGAGAGAGCACTGGGATAGTGTTGTCTGTGAGAGCACTTGCATAGTCAGGTCTGAGAGAGCACTGGGATAGCCATGTCTGAGGGAGCACTGGGATAGTCACATCTGAGGGAGCATTAGGATAGTCACATCTGGGAGACCCCTTGGATAGTCATGTCTGAGAGAGCACTGGGATAGTCATGTCTGAGAGAGCACTGGGATAGTTATGTCTGAGAGAACACTGGGATAGTCATGTCTGAGAGAACACTGGAATAGTCATGTCTGAGGGTGCACTGGGATAGACACATCTGAGAGAGCAAAGGGATAGACATGTCTAAAAGAAGATTGGGATAGTCACGTCTAAGAGAGCACTGGGATAGTCATGTCTGAGGGAGCACTGGGATATTCATTTCTGAGAGAGCACTGGATAGTCACGTCTGAAAAAGCACTGGGAAAGTGTTGTCTGTGAAAGCACTGGGATAGTCATGTCTGAGAGAACACTGGGATAGTCATGCCTTAGAGAGCACTGGGATAGTCATGTCTCAGAGAGCACTGGGATAGTCATGTCTGAGAGAGCACTGGGATAGTCACGTCTGAGAGAGCCAAGGTTTAGTCATGTCTGTGAGAACACTGTGATAGTCAGGTCTAAGAGAGCACTGGGATAGTCATGTCTGAGAGAACACTGGGATAGTCACGCAGAGAGAGCACTGGGATAGGCATGTCTGAGAGAGCACTGGGATAGTCATGTCTGAGAGAGCAATGGGATATTCATGTCTGAGAGACCACTGGGATAGTCATGTCTGAGAGAGAACAGGGATAGACATGTCTGAGGGAACACTGGGATAGTCATGTCTGAGAGAGCACTGGGATAGTCATGTCTGTGAGAGCACTGGGATAGTCACATCTGAGAGAGCACTGGGATAGTCATGTCTGTGAGAGCACTGGGATAGTCAATTCTGAGAGAGCACTGGAATAGACATGTCTGTGAGAGCACTGGGATAGTGTTGTCTGAGAGAGCACTTGCATAGTCAGGTCTGAGAGGGCACTGGGATAGTCACGTCTGAGAGAGCACTGGAATAGTCACGTCTGAGAGATCACTGGGATAGTGTTGCCTGAGAGAGCACTGGGATAGTCATGTCTGAAGATGCACTGGGATACTCACGTCTGTTAGAGCCCTGGGATAGTGACGTCTGAAAAAGCACTGGGATAGTCATGTCTGAGAGAGTACTGGGATAGTCATGTCTGAGGGAGCACAGGGATAGTCACGTCTGAGAGAGCACTCGAATAGTTACGTCTGAGAGAGCTCTAAAATAGTGTTGTCTGAGAGAGCACTGGGATAGTCATGTCTGAGAGAGCACTGGGAAAGTGTTGTCTGAGAGAGCACTGGGATAGTCATGCCTGAGAGAGCACTGGGTTAGTCATACCTGAGAGAGCACTGGGATAGTCATGTCTGAGAGAGCACTGGGATAGTCATGTCTGAGAGAGCACTGGGATAGTCACATCTGAGAGAGTACTGGGATAGTCATGTCTGAGAGAGCACTGGGATAGTCACGCATGAGAGAGCACTGGGATAGTCATGTCTGAGAGAGCACTGGGATAGTCATGTCTGAGAGAACACTGGGATAGGCATGTCTGAGAGAGCACTACGATAGTCACGACTGAGAGAGCAATGGGATATTCATGTCTGAGAGACCACTGGGATAGTCATGTCTGAGAGAGAACAGGGATAGTCATGTCTGAGGGAACACTGGGATAGTCATGTCTGAGAGAGCACTGGGATAGTCATGTCTGAGAGAGCACTGGGATAGACATGTCTGAGGATGCACTGGGATAGTCAGGTCTGAGAGAGCCCTGGGATAGTCACGTCTGAAAAAGCACTGGGATAGTCATGTCTGAGAGAGCACTGGGATAGTCATGTCTGAGAGAGCACTTGGATAGTAATGTCTGAGGGAGCACAGGGATAGTCACGTCTGAGAGAGCAATGGGATAGTAATGTCTGAGAGAGCACTGGGTTATTCATGTCTAGAGTGCACTGGGATAGTGACGTCTGAGAGAGCAAAGGGATAGTCATGTCTGAGAGAAAATTGGGATAGTCAGGTTTAAGAGAGCACTGGGATATTCATGTCTGAGTGAGCACTGGGATAGTCACGTCTGAGAGAGCACTGGGATAGTCATGTCGGAGAGAGCACTGGAATAGTCATGTCTGAGAGAGCACTGGGATAGTCATGTCTGAGAGAGCACTGGGATAGTCACGTCTGAGAGAGCACTGGAATAGTTACGTCTGAGAGAGCTCTGGAACAGTGTTGTCTGAGAGAGCACTGGGATAGACATGTCTGAGAGAACATTGGGATAGTCATGCCTGAGAGAGCAGTGGGATAGTCATGTCTGAGAGAGTACTGGGATAGTCACATCTGAAGAGCACTGGGATAGTCACGTCTGAGAGAGCCAACGTTTAGTCATGTCTGAGAGAACACAGGGATAGTCACGTCTAAGAGAGCACTGGGATAGTCATGTCTAAGAGAGCACTGGGATAGTCACGTCTGAGAAAGCACTGGAATAGTCACGTCTGAGAGAGCACTGGGATAGTGTTGTCTGAGAGAGCACTGGGATAGTCACGTCTGAGAGAGCACTGGAATAGTCACGTCTGAGAGAGCGCTGGGATAGTGTGGTCTGAGAGAGCACTGGGATAGTCATTTCTGAGAGAGCACTGGGATAGTGTTGTCTGTGAGAGCACTTGCATAGTCAGGTCTGAGAGAGCACTGGGATAGCCATGTCTGAGGGAGCACTGGGATAGTCACATCTGAGGGAGCATTAGGATAGTCACATCTGGGAGACCCCTTGGATAGTCATGTCTGAGAGAGCACTGGGATAGTCATGTCTGAGAGAGCACTGGGATAGTTATGTCTGAGAGAACACTGGGATAGTCATGTCTGAGAGAACACTGGAATAGTCATGTCTGAGGGTGCACTGGGATAGACACATCTGAGAGAGCAAAGGGATAGACATGTCTAAAAGAAGATTGGGATAGTCACGTCTAAGAGAGCACTGGGATAGTCATGTCTGAGGGAGCACTGGGATATTCATGTCTGAGAGAGCACTGGATAGTCACGTCTGAAAAAGCACTGGGAAAGTGTTGTCTGAGAAAGCACTGGGATAGTCATGTCTGAGAGAACACTGGGATAGTCATGCCTTAGAGAGCACTGGGATAGTCAGGCCTGAGAGAGCACTGCGATAGTCATGTCTGCGAGAACACTGGGATAGTCATGCCTGAGAGAGCACTGGGATAGTCATGTCTCAGAGAGCACTGGGATAGTCATGTCTGAGAGAGCACTGGGATAGTCACGTCTGAGAGAGCCAAGGTTTAGTCATGTCTGTGAGAAGACTGTGATAGTCAGGTCTAAGAGAGCACTGGGATAGTCATGTCTGAGAGAGCACTGGGATAGTCACATCTGAGAGAGCACTGGGATAGTCATGTCTGAGAGAGCACTGGAATAGTCAAGTCTGAGAGAACACTGGGATAGTCACGCATGAGAGAGCACTGGGATAGGCATGTCTGAGAGAGCACTGGGATAGTCATGTCTGAGAGAGCAATGGGATATTCATGTCTGAGAGACCACTGGGATAGTCATGTCTGAGAGAGAACAGGGATAGACATGTCTGAGGGAACACTGGGATAGTCATGTCTGAGAGAGCACTGGGATAGTCATGTCTGTGAGAGCACTTGCATAGTCACATCTGAGAGAGCACTGGGATAGTCATGTCTGTGAGAGCACTGGGATAGTCAGTTCTGAGAGAGCACTGGAATAGACATGTCAGTGAGAGCACTGGGATAGTGTTGTCTGAGAGAGCACTTGCATAGTCAGGTCTGAGAGGGCACTGGGATAGTCACGTCTGAGAGAGCACTGGAATAGTCACGTCTGAGAGATCACTGGGATAGTGTTGCCTGAGAGAGCACTGGGATAGTCATGTCTGAAGATGCACTGGGATACTCACGTCTGTTAGAGCCCTGGGATAGTCACGTCTGAAAAAGCACTGGGATAGTCATGTCTGAGAGAGTACTGGGATAGTCATGTCTGAGGGAGCACAGGGATAGTCACGTCTGAGAGAGCACTCGAATAGTTACGTTTGAGAGAGCTCTAAAATAGTGTTGTCTGAGAGAGCACTGGGATAGTCATGTCTGAGAGAACACTGGGATAGTCATGCCTGAGAGAGCACTGGGTTAGTCATACCTGAGAGAGCACTGGGATAGTCATGTCTGAGAGAGCACTGGGATAGTCATGTCTGAGAGAGCACTGGGATAGTCACATCTGAGAGAGTACTGGGATAGTCATGTCTGAGAGAGCACTGGAATAGTCATGTCTGAGAGAACACTGGGATAGTCACGCATGAGAGAGCACTGGGATAGTCATGTCTGAGAGAGCACTGGGATAGTCATGTCTGAGAGAACACTGGGATAGGCATGTCTGAGAGAGCACTACGATAGTCACGTCTGAGAGAGCAATGGGATATTCATGTCTGAGAGACCACTGGGATAGTCATGTCTGAGAGAGAACAGGGATAGTCATGTCTGAGGGAACACTGGGATAGTCATGTCTGAGAGAGCACTGGGATAGTCATGTCTGAGAGAGCACTGGGATAGACATGTCTGAGGATGCACTGGGATAGTCAGGTCTGAGAGAGCCCTGGGATAGTCACGTCTGAAAAAGCACTGGGATAGTCATGTCTGAGAGAGCACTGGGATAGTCATGTCTGAGAGAGCACTTGGATAGTAATGTCTGAGGGAGCACAGGGATAGTCACGTCTGAGAGAGCAATGGGATAGTAATGTCTGAGAGAGCACTGGGTTATTCATGTCTAGAGTGCACTGGGATAGTGACGTCTGAGAGAGCAAAGGGATAGTCATGTCTGAGAGAAAATTGGGATAGTCAGGTGTAAGAGAGCACTGGGATATTCATGTCTGAGTGAGCACTGGGATAGTCATGTCTGAGAGAGCACTGGGATAGTCATGTATGAGAGAGCACTGGGATAGTCACGTCTGAGAGAGCACTGGGATAGTCATGTCGGAGAGAGCACTGGAATAGTCATGTCTGAGAGAGCACTGGGATAGTCATGTCTGAGAGAGCACTGGGATAGTCACGTCTGAGAGAGCACTGGAATAGTCACGTCTGAGAGAGCACTGGGATAGTGTGGTCTGAGAGAGCACTGGGATAGTCATTTCTGAGAGAGCACTGGGATAGTGTTGTCTGTGAGAGCACTTGCATAGTCAGGTCTGAGAGAGCACTGGGATAGCCATGTCTGAGGGAGCACTGGGATAGTCACATCTGAGGGAGCATTAGGATAGTCACATCTGGGAGACCCCTTGGATAGTCATGTCTGAGAGAGCACTGGGATAGTCATGTCTGAGAGAGCACTGGGATAGTTATGTCTGAGAGAACACTGGGATAGTCATGTCTGAGAGAACACTGGAATAGTCATGTCTGAGGGTGCACTGGGATAGACACATCTGAGAGAGCAAAGGGATAGACATGTCTAAAAGAAGATTGGGATAGTCACGTCTAAGAGCGCACTGGGATAGTCATGTCTGAGAGGGCACTGGAATAGTCATGTCTGAGAGAGCACTTGAATAGTCATGTCTGAGAGAACACTGGGATAGTCATGTCTGTGAGAGCACTGGGATAGTCATGTCTGAGAGAGCACTGGGATAGTCATGTCTGAGAGAGCACTGGGATAGTTATGTCTGTGAGAACACTGGGATAGTCATGTCTGAGAGAACACTGGAATAGTCATGTCTCAGGGTGCACTGGGATAGACACATCTGAGAGAGCAAAGGGATAGACATGTCTAAAAGAAGATTGGGATAGTCACGTCTAAGAGAGCACTGGGATAGTCATGTCTGAGGGAGCACTGGGATATTCATGTCTGAGAGAGCACTGGATAGTCACTTCTGAAAAAGCACTGGGAAAGTGTTGTCTGAGAAAGTACTGGGATAGTCATGTCTGAGAGAACACTGGGATAGTCATGCCTTAGAGAGCACTGGGATAGTCAGGCCTGAGAGAGCACTGCGATAGTCATGTCTGCGAGAACACTGGGATAGTCATGCCTGAGAGAGCACTGGGATAGTCATGTCTGAGAGAGCACTGGGATAGTCATGTCTGAGAGAGCACTGGGATAGTCACGTCTGAGAGAGCCAAGGTTTAGTCATGTCTGTGAGAACACTGTGATAGTCAGGTCTAAGAGAGCACTGGGATAGTCATGTCTGAGAGAGCACTGGGATAGTCACATCTGAGAGAGCACTGGGATAGTCATGTCTGAGAGAGCACTGGAATAGTCAAGTCTGAGAGAACACTGGGATAGTCACGCATGAGAGAGCACTGGGATAGTCATGTCTGAGGGAACACTGGGATAGTCATGTCTGAGAGAGCACTGGGATAGTCATGTCTGTGAGAGCACTGGGATAGTCACATCTGAGAGAGCACTGGGATAGTCATGTCTGTGAGAGCACTGGGATAGTCAATTCTGAGAGAGCACTGGAATAGACATGTCTGTGAGAGCACTGGGATAGTGTTGTCTGAGAGAGCACTTGCATAGTCAGGTCTGAGAGGGCACTGGGATAGTCACGTCTGAGAGAGCACTGGAATAGTCACGTCTGAGAGATCACTGGGATAGTGTTGCCTGAGAGAGCACTGGGATAGTCATGTCTGAAGATGCACTTGGATAGTCACGTCTGTTAGAGCCCTGGGATAGTCACGTCTGAAAAAGCATTGGGATTGTCATGTCTGAGGGAGCACAGGGATAGTCACGTCTGAGAGAGCACTCGAATAGTTACGTCTGAGAGAGCTCTAAAATAGTGTTGTCTGAGAGAGCACTGGGATAGTCATGTCTGAGAGAGCACTGGGAAAGTGTTGTCTGAGAGAGCACTGGGATAGTCATGTCTGAGAGAACACTGGGATAGTCATGTCTGAGAGAGCACTGGGATAGTCATGTCTGAGAGAGCACTGGGATAGTCATGCCTGAGAGAGCACTGAGATAGTCATGTCTGAGAGAGCACTGGGATAGTCATGTCTGAGAGAGTACTGGGATAGTCACATCTGAGAGAGCACTGGGATAGTCATGTCTGAGAGAGCACTGGAATAGTCATATCTGAGAGAACACTGGGATAGTCACGCATGAGAGAGGACTGGGATAGTCATGTCTGAGAGAGCACTGGGATAGTCGTGTCTGAGAGAGCAATGGGATATTCATGTCTGAGAGACCACTGGGATAGTCATGTCTGAGAGAGAACAGGGATAGTCATGTCTGAGGGAACACTGGGATAGTCATGTCTGAGAGAGCACTGGGATAGTCATGTCTGAAAGAGCACTGGGATAGTCACATCTGAGAGAGCACTGGGATAGTCATGACTGTGAGAGCACTGGGATAGTCAATTCTGAGAGAGCACTGGAATAGACATGTCTGTGCGAACACTGGGATAGTGTTGTCTGAGAGAGCACTTGCATAGTCAGGTCTGAGAGAGCACTGGGATAGTGTTGTCTGAGAGAGCACTGGGATAGTCATGTCTGAGGATGCACTGGGATAGTCACGTCTGAGAGAGCACTGGGATAGTCATGTCTGAGGGAGCACTGGGATAGTCATGTCTGAGAAAGCACTGGGATAGTCATGTCTAGGGTGCACTGGGATAGTGACGTCTGAGAGAGCAAAGGGATAGTCATGTCTGAGAGAACATTGGGATAGTCACGTCTGAGAGAGCACTGGGGTAGTAATGTCTGAGGGAGCACTGGGATAGTCACGTCTGTTAGAGCCCTGGGATGGTCACGTCTGAAAAAGCACTGGGATAGTCATGTCTGAGAGAGCACTGGGATAGTCATGTCTGAGGGAGCACTGGGATAGTCACATCTGAGAGAGCACTGGGATAGTCATGTCTGAGAGAGCACTGTGATAGTCATGTCTGAGGAAGCACTGAGATAGTCATGTCTGAGAGAGCACTGGAATAGTCATGTCTGAGAGGGCACTGGGATAGTCATGTCTGAGAGAGCAGTGGTATAGTCACATCTGAGAGAGCACTGGGATAGTCATGTCTGAGAGAGCACTGTGATAGTCATGTCTGAGAGGGCACTGGAATAGTCATGTCTGAGAGAGCACTGGAATATTCATGTCTGAGAGAACACTGGGATAGTCATGTCTGTGAGAGCACTGGGATAGTCATGTCTGAGAGAGCACTGGGATAGTCATGTCTGAGAGAGCACTGGGATAGTTATGTCTGTGAGAACACTGGGATAGTCATGTCTGAGAGAACACTGGAATAGTCATGTCTCAGGGTGCACTGGGATAGACACATCTGAGAGAGCAAAGGGATAGACATGTCTAAAAGAAGATTGGGATAGTCACGTCTAAGAGAGCACTGGGATAGTCATGTCTGAGGGAGCACTGGGATATTCATGTCTGAGAGAGCACTGGATAGTCACTTCTGAAAAAGCACTGGGAAAGTGTTGTCTGAGAAAGTACTGGGATAGTCATGTCTGAGAGAACACTGGGATAGTCATGCCTTAGAGAGCACTGGGATAGTCAGGCCTGAGAGAGTACTGCGATAGTCATGTCTGCGAGAACACTGGGATAGTCATGCCTGAGAGAGCACTGGGATAGTCATGTCTGAGAGAGCACTGGGATAGTCATGTCTGAGAGAGCACTGGGATAGTCACGTCTGAGAGAGCCAAGGTTTAGTCATGTCTGTGAGAACACTGTGATAGTCAGGTCTAAGAGAGCACTGGGATAGTCATGTCTGAGAGAGCACTGGGATAGTCACATTTGAGAGAGCACTGGGATAGTCATGTCTGAGAGAGCACTGGAATAGTCAAGTCTGAGAGAACACTGGGATAGTCACGCATGAGAGAGCACTGGGATAGTCATGTCTGAGGGAACACTGGGATAGTCATGTCTGAGAGAGCACTGGGATAGTCATGTCTGTGAGAGCACTGGATAGTCACATCTGAGAGAGCACTGGGATAGTCATGTCTGTGAGAGCACTGGGATAGTCAATTCTGAGAGAGCACTGGAATAGACATGTCTGTGAGAGCACTGGGATAGTGTTGTCTGAGAGAGCACTTGCATAGTCAGGTCTGAGAGGGCACTGGGATAGTCACGTCTGAGAGAGCACTGGAATAGTCACGTCTGAGAGATCACTGGGATAGTGTTGCCTGAGAGAGCACTGGGATAGTCATGTCTGAAGATGCACTGGGATAGTCACGTCTGTTAGAGCCCTGGGATAGTCACGTCTGAAAAAGCATTGGGATTGTCAGGTCTGAGGGAGCACAGGGATAGTCACGTCTGAGAGAGCACTCGAATAGTTACGTCTGAGAGAGCTCTAAAATAGTGTTGTCTGAGAGAGCACTGGGATAGTCATGTCTGAGAGAGCACTGGGAAAGTGTTGTCTGAGAGAGCACTGGGATAGTCATGTCTGAGAGAACACTGGGATAGTCATGCCTGAGAGAGCAATGGGTTAGTTATGCCTGAGAGAGCACTGGGATAGTCATGTCTGAGAGAGCACTGGGATAGTCATGTCTGAGAGAGCACTGGGATAGTCACATCTGAGAGAGCACTGGGATAGTCATGTCTGAGAGAGCACTGGAATAGTCATGTCTGAGAGAACACTGGGATAGTCACGCATGAGAGAGCACTGGGATAGTCATGTCTGAGAGAGCAATGGGATATTCATGTCTGAGAGACCACTGGGATAGTCATGTCTGAGAGAGAACAGGGATAGTCATGTCTGAGGGAACACTAGGATAGTCATGTCTGAGAGAGCACTGGGACAGTCATGTCTGAGAGAGAACTGGGATAGTCACATCTGAGAGAGCACTGGGATAATCATGTCTGTGAGAGCACTGGGATAGTCAATTCTGAGAGAGCACTGGAATAGACATGTCTGTGAGAACACTGGGATAGTGTTGTCTGAGAGAGCACTGGGATAGTCATGTCTGAGGATGCACTGGGATAGTCAGGTCTGAGAGAGCACTGGGATAGTCATGTCTGAGGGAGCACTGGGATAGTTATGTCTGAGAGAGCACTGTGATAGTCATGTCTGAGAGAGCACTGGGATAGTGATGTCTAGGATGCACTGGGATAGTGACGTCTGAGCTAGCAAAGGCATAGTCATGTCTGAGAGAACATTGGGATAGTCACGTCTGAGAGAGCACTGGGATATTCATGTCTGAGGGAGCACTGGGATAGTCACGTCTGAGAGAGCAATGGGATAGTCATGTCTGAGAGAGCAGTGGGATATTCATGTCTAGGGGGCACTGGGATAGTGACGTCTGAGAGGGTACTGGGATAGTCATGTCGGAGAGAGCACTGGGATAGTCACGTCTGAGAGAGCACTGGGATAGTCATGTCTGAGAGAGCACTGGGATAGTAAGCTCTGAGAGAACACTGGGATAGTCATGTCTGAGAGAGAACTGGGATAGTAAGCTCTGAGAGAACACTGGGATAGTCATGTCTGAGAGAACACTGGAATAGTCATGTCTGAGTGTGCACTGGGATAGACACATCTGAGAGAGCAAAGAGATAGACATGTCTAAGAGAAGACTGGGATAGTCACGTCGAAGAGAGCACTGGGATAGTCATGTGTGAGGGAGCACTGGGATATTCATGGCTGAGAGAGCACTGGGATAGTCATGTCTGAGAGAGCACTGGGATAGTCATGTCTGAGAGAGCACGGGATAGTCAAGTCTGAGAGAGCACTGGGATAGTCATGTCTGAGAGAGCACTGGGATAGTCACGTCTGAGAGAGCCAAGGTTTAGTCATGTCTGAGAGAACACTGGGATAGTCACGTCTAAGAGAGCACTGGGATAGTCACGTCTGAGAGAGCACTGGGATAGTCACGTCTGAGAAGCACTGGGATAGTCACGTCTGAGAGAGCACTGCGAAAGTCATGTCAGAGAGAGCACCGGGATAGTCATGTCTGAGAGAGCACTGGGATAGGCATGTCTGAGACAGCACTGGGATACTCACGTCTGAGAGAGCACTGGGATAGTGTTGTCTGAGAGAGCACTGGGATAGTCATGTCTGAGAGAACACTGGGATAGTCATGCCTGAGAGAGCACTGGGATAGTCATGCCTGAGAGAGAACTGGGAGAGTCAAGTCTGAGAGAGCACTGGGATAATCATGCCTGTGAGAGCACTGGGATAGTCACGCCTGAGAGAACACTGGGATAGTCGTGTCTGAGAAAGCACTGGGATAGTGTTGTCTGAGAGAGCACTGGGATAGTGTTGTCTGAGAGAGCACTGGGATATTCATGTCTGAGAGAACACAGGGATAGTCACATCTGAGAGGGCACTGGGATAGTCACATCTGAGAGAGCACTGGAATAGTCACTTCTGAGAGATCACTGGGATAGTGTTGTCTGATTGAGAACTGGGATAGTCATGTCTGAAGATGCACTGGATAGTCACGTCTGTTAGAGTCATGGGATAGTCACGTCTGAAAAAGCACTGGGATAGTCATGTCTGAGAGAGTACTGGGATAGTCATGTCTGATGGAGCACTGGGAAAGTGTTGTCTGAGAGAGCACTGGGATAGTCATGTCTGAGAGAACACTGGGATAGTCATGTCTGAGAGAGCAATGGATAGTCATGCCTGAGAGAGCACTGAGATAGTCATGTCTGAGAGAGCACTGGGATAGTCATGTCTGAGAGAGCACTGGGATAGTCATGTCTGAGAGAGCACTGGGATAGTCATGTTGAGAGACCACTGGGATAGTCATGTCTGAGAGAGCACTGGGATAGTCACTGTCTGAGAGAGCACTGGGATAGTCATGTCTGAGAGAGCACTGGGATAGTCATGTCTGAGAGAGCACTGGGATAGTCACGTCTGAGAGAGCACTGGGATAGTCATGTCTGAGAGAGACACTGGGATAGTCATGTCTGAGAGAGCACTGGGATAGTCATGTCTGAGAGAGCACTGGGATAGTCTCTGTCTGAGAGAGGCACTGGGATAGTCATGTCTGAGAGAGCACTGGGATAGTCATGTCTGAGAGAAGCACTGGGATAGTCATGTCTGAGAGACACTGGGATAGTCATGTCTGAGGAGAGCACTGGGATAGTCAAGTCTGAAGAGAGCACTGGGATAGTCATGTCTGAGAGAGCTCTGGGAATAGTCAGTCTGAGAGAGCACTGGATAGTCACGTCTGAGAGAGCACTGGATAGGTCATTTCTGAGAGAGACCTGGGATAGCATGTCTGAGAGAGCACTGGGATAGTGGTGTCTGAGAGAGCACTGGGAATAGTCATGTCTGAGAGAGCACTGGGATAGTCATGTCTGAGAGAGCACTGGGATTGTCACTGTCTGAGAGAGCATGGGATAGTCACGTCTGAGAGAGCACTGGGATAGTCACTGTCTGAGAGAGCACTGGGATAGTCACGTCTGAGAGAGCACTGGGATAGTCATGTCTGAGAGAGCACTGGGATAGACATGTCTGAGAGAGCACTGGATAGTCATGTCTGAGAGAGCAATGGGATAGTCATTGTCTGAGAGAGCACTGGATAGTCACTGTCTGAGAGAGCATGGGATAGTCATGTCTGAGAGAGCACTGGGACTAGTCAAGTCTGAGAGAGCACTGGGGAAGGTCACTGGTCTGAGAGAGCAATGGGATAGTATGTCTGAGAGAGCACGTGATAGTCATGTCTGAGAGGCACTGGGATAGTCCTGTCTGAGGAGCACTGGGATAGTCAAGTCTGAGGAGAGCACTGGGATGTCACGTCTGAGAGAGCATAGGGATAGTCAAGTCTGAGAGAGCACTGGGATAGTCATGTCTGAGAGAGCACTGGGATAGTCATGTCTGAGAGAGCACTGGATAGTCATGTCTGAGAGAGCACTGGGATAGTCTGTCTGAGAGAGCACTGGGATAGTCAAGTCTGAGAGAGCACTGGGATAGTCACGTCTGAGAGAGCACTGGGATAGTCAGTCTGAGAGAGCACTGGGATAGTCATGTCTGAGAGAGCACTGGGATAGTCATGTCTGAGAGAGCACTGGATAGTCAGTCTGAGAGAGGCACTGGGATAGTCATGTCTGAGAGAGCACTGGGATAGTCATGTCTGAGAGAGCACTGGGATAGTCATGTCTGAGAGAGCACTGGGATAGTCATGTCTGAGAGAGCACTGGGATAGTCATGTCTGAGAGAGCACTGGGATAGTCAAGTCTGAGAGAGCACTGGGATAGACATGTCTGAGAGAGCACTGGATAGTCATGTCTGAGAGAGCACTGGATAGTCATGTCTGAGAGAGCACTGGATAGTCATGTCTGAGAGAGCACTGGGATAGTCACTGTCTGAGAGAGCACTGGATAGTCATGTCTGAGAGAGCACTGGGATAGTCATGTCTGAGAGAGCACTGGGATAGTCATGTCTGAGAGAGCACTGGGATAGTCATGTCTGAGAGAGCACTGGGATAGTCATGTCTGAGAGAGCACTGGGATAGTCATGTCTGAGAGAGCACTGGGATAGTCATGTCTGAGAGAGCACTGGGATAGTCATGTCTGAGAGAGCACTGGGATAGTCATGTCTGAGAGAGCACTGGGATAGTCAGATCTGAGAGAGCACTGGGATAGTCAAGTCTGAGAGAGCACTGGGATAGTCATGTCTGAGAGAGCACTGGATAGTCATGTCTGAGAGAGCACTGGGATAGTCATGTCTGAGAGAGCACTGGGATAGTCATGTCTGAGAGAGCACTGGGATAGTCATGTCTGAGAGAGCACTGGGATAGTCATGTCTGAGAGAGCACTGGGATAGTCACGTCTGAGAGAGCACTGGGATAGTCATGTCTGAGAGAGCACTGGGATAGTCATGTCTGAGAGAGCACTGGGATAGTCACGTCTGAGAGAGCACTGGGATAGTCATGTCTGAGAGAGCACTGTGATATTCATGTCTGAGAGAGCACTGGGATAGTCATGTCTGAGAGAGCACTGGGATAGTCATGTCTGAGAGAGCACTGGGATAGTCATGTCTGCGAGAGCACTGGGATAGTCATGTCTGAGAGAGCACTGGGATAGTCATGTCTGAGAGAGCACTGGGATAGTCATGTCTGAGAGAGCACTGGGATAGTCATGTCTGAGAGAGCACTGGGATAGTCATGTCTGAGAGAACACTGGATAGTCATGTCTGAGAGAGCACTGGATAGTCATGTCTGAGAGAGCACTGGGATAGTCACGTCTGAGAGAGCACTGGGATAGTCATGTCTGAGAGAGCACTGGGATAGTCATGTCTGAGAGAGCATTGGGATTGTCATGTCTGAGGGAAAACAGGGATAGTCACGTCTGAGAGAGCACTCGAATAGTTACGTCTGAGAGAGCTCTAAAATAGTGTTGTCTGAGAGAGCACTGGGATAGTCATGTCTGAGAGAGCACTGGGATAGTCACATTTGAGAGAGCACTGGGATAGTCATGTCTGAAAGAGCACTGGAATAGTCAAGTCTGAGAGAACACTGGGATAGTCACGCATGAGAGAGCACTGGGATTAGTCATGTCTGAGGGAACACTGGGATAGTCATGTCTGAGAGAGCACTGGGATAGTCATGTCTGTGAGAGCACTGGATTGTCACATCTGAGAGAGCACTGGGATAGTCATGTCTGTGAGAGCACTGGGATAGTCAATTCCTGAGAGAGCACCTGGAATAGACTGTCTGTGAGAGCACTGGGATAGTGTTGTCTGAGAGAGCACTTGCATAGTCAGGTCTGAGAGGGCACTGGGATAGTCACGTCTGAGAGAGCACTGGAATAGTCACGTCTGAGAGATCACTGGGATAGTGTTGCCTGAGAGAGCACTGGGATAGTCATGTCTGAAGATGCACTGGGATAGTCACGTCTGTTAGAGCCCTGGGATAGTCACGTCTGAAAAAGCATTGGGATTGTCAGGTCTGAGGGAGCACAGGGATAGTCACGTCTGAGAGAGCACTCGAATAGTTACGTCTGAGAGAGCTCTAAAATAGTGTTGTCTGAGAGAGCACTGGGATAGTCATGTCTGAGAGAGCACTGGGAAAGTGTTGTCTGAGAGAGCACTGGGATAGTCATGTCTGAGAGAACACTGGGATAGTCATGCCTGAGAGAGCAATGGGTTAGTTATGCCTGAGAGAGCACTGGGATAGTCATGTCTGAGAGAGCACTGGGATAGGTCATGTCTGAGAGAGCACTGGGATAGTCACATCTGAGAGAGCACTGGGATAGTCATGTCTGAGAGAGCACTGGAATAGTCATGTCTGAGAGAACACTGGGATAGTCACGCATGAGAGAGCACTGGGATAGTCATGTCTGAGAGAGCAATGGGATATTCATGTCTGAGAGACCACTGGGATAGACATGTCTGAGAGAGAACAGGGGTAGTCATGTCTGAGGGAACACTAGGATAGTCATGTCTGAGAGAGCACTGGGACAGTCATGTCTGAGAGAGAACTGGGATAGTCACATCTGAGAGAGCACTGGGATAATCATGTCTGTGAGAGCACTGGGATAGTCAATTCTGAGAGAGCACTGGAATAGACATGTCTGTGAGAACACTGGGATAGTGTTGTCTGAGAGAGCACTGGGATAGTCATGTCTGAGGATGCACTGGGATAGTCAGGTCTGAGAGAGCACTGGGATAGTCATGTCTGAGGGAGCACTGGGATAGTTATGTCTGAGAGAGCACTGTGATAGTCATGTCTGAGAGAGCACTGGGATAGTGATGTCTAGGATGCACTGGGATAGTGACGTCTGAGCTAGCAAAGGCATAGTCATGTCTGAGAGAACATTGGGATAGTCACGTCTGAGAGAGCACTGGGATATTCATGTCTGAGGGAGCACTGGGATAGTCACGTCTGAGAGAGCAATGGGATAGTCATGTCTGAGAGAGCAGTGGGATATTCATGTCTAGGGGGCACTGGTATAGTGACGTCTGAGAGGGTACTGGGATAGTCATGTCGGAGAGAGCACTGGGATAGTCACGTCTGAGAGAGCACTGGGATAGTCATGTCTGAGAGAGCACTGGGATAGTAAGCTCTGAGAGAACACTGGGATAGTCATGTCTGAGAGAGAACTGGGATAGTAAGCTCTGAGAGAACACTGGGATAGTCATGTCTGAGAGAACACTGGAATAGTCATGTCTGAGTGTGCACTGGGATAGACACATCTGAGAGAGCAAAGAGATAGACATGTCTAAGAGAAGACTGGGATAGTCACGTCGAAGAGAGCACTGGGATAGTCATGTCTGAGGGAGCACTGGGATATTCATGGCTGAGAGAGCACTGGGATAGTCATGTCTGAGAGAGCACTGGGATAGTCATGTCTGAGAGAGCACGGGATAGTCAAGTCTGAGAGAGCACTGGGATAGTCATGTCTGAGAGAGCACTGGGATAGTCACGTCTGAGAGAGCCAAGGTTTAGTCATGTCTGAGAGAACACTGGGATAGTCACGTCTAAGAGAGCACTGGGATAGTCACGTCTGAGAGAGCACTGGGATAGTCACGTCTGAGAAGCACTGGGATAGTCACGTCTGAGAGAGCACTGCGAAAGTCATGTCAGAGAGAGCACCGGGATAGTCATGTCTGAGAGAGCACTGGGATAGGCATGTCTGAGACAGCACTGGGATACTCACGTCTGAGAGAGCACTGGGATAGTGTTGTCTGAGAGAGCACTGGGATAGTCATGTCTGAGAGAACACTGGGATAGTCATGCCTGAGAGAGCACTGGGATAGTCATGCCTGAGAGAGAACTGGGAGAGTCAAGTCTGAGAGAGCACTGGGATAATCATGCCTGTGAGAGCACTGGGATAGTCACGCCTGAGAGAACACTGGGATAGTCGTGTCTGAGAAAGCACTGGGATAGTGTTGTCTGAGAGAGCACTGGGATAGTGTTGTCTGAGAGAGCACTGGGATATTCATGTCTGAGAGAACACAGGGATAGTCACATCTGAGAGGGCACTGGGATAGTCACATCTGAGAGAGCACTGGAATAGTCACTTCTGAGAGATCACTGGGATAGTGTTGTCTGATTGAGAACTGGGATAGTCATGTCTGAAGATGCACTGGGATAGTCACGTCTGTTAGAGCCATGGGATAGTCACGTCTGAAAAAGCACTGGGATAGTCATGTCTGAGAGAGTACTGGGATAGTCATGTCTGATGGAGCACTGGGAAAGTGTTGTCTGAGAGAGCACTGGGATAGTCATGTCTGAGAGAACACTGGGATAGTCATGTCTGAGAGAGCAATGGGATAGTCATGCCTGAGAGAGCACTGAGATAGTCATGTCTGAGAGAGCACTGGGATAGTCATGTCTGAGAGAGCACTGGGATAGTCATGTCTGAGAGAGCACTGGGATAGTCATGTTGAGAGACCACTGGGATAGTCATGTCTGAGAGAGCACTGGGATAGTCACATCTGAGAGAGCACTGGGATAGTCATGTCTGAGAGAGTACTGGGATAGTCATGTCTGAGAGAGCACTGCGATAGTCACGTCTGAGAGAGCACTGGGATAGACATTTCTGAGAGACCACTGGGATAGCCATGTCTGAGAGAGCACTGGAATAGATATGTCTCTGAGAACACTGGGATAGTGTTGTCTGAGAGAGCACGTGCAAAGTCAGGTCTCAGAGAGCACTGGGACAGTCATGTCTGAGGGAGCACTGGGATAGTCATGTCTGAGAGAGCACTGGCATAGTCACGTCTGAGAGACCACAGGAATAGTTACGTCTGAGAGAGTTCTGGAATAGTGTTGTCGGAGAGAGCACTAGGATAGTCATTTCTGAGAGAGCACTGGGAAAGTGTTGTCTGAGTGCGCACCGGGATAGTCATGTCTGAGAGAAAACTGGGATAGTCTTGCCTGAGAGAGCAGTGGGATAGTCATGCCTGACTTAGCACTGGGATAGTCACGCCTGAGAGAGCACTGGGATAGTCACGTCTGAGAGAGCACTGGGGAGGTCACGTCTGAGGGAGCATTGGGATAGTCATGTCTGAGAGAGCACTGGAATAGTCATGTCTGAGAGAGCACTGGGATAGTCATGTCTGAGAGAGCACTGGGATTGTCATGTCTGAGAGAGCACTGGGATAGTCATGTCTGAGAGAGCACTGGGATAGTCACGTCTGAGAGAGCCAAGGGTTAGTCATGTCTGAGAGAGCACTGCGATAGACACGTCTGAGAGAGCACTGGGATAGACATGTCTGAGAGAGCACTGGGATAGCCATGTCTGAGAGAGCACTGGAATAGATATGTCTGAGAGAACAATGGGATAGTGTTGTCTGTGAGAGCACGTGCAAAGTCATGTCTCAGAGAGCACTGGGATAGTCATGTCTGAGGGAGCACTGGGATAGTCACGTCTGAGAGAGCACTGGGGAGGTCACGTCTGAGGGAGCATTGGGATAGTCATGTCTGAGAGAGCACTGGAATAGTCATGTCTGAGAGAGCACTGGGATAGTCATGTCTGAGAGAGCACTGGGATTGTCATGTCTGAGAGAGCACTGGGATAGTCACGCCTGAGAGAGCACTGGGATAGTCACGTCTGAGAGAGCACTGGGGAGGTCACGTCTGAGGGAGCATTGGGATAGTCATGTCTGAGAGAGCACTGGAATAGTCATGTCTGAGAGAGCACTGGGATAGTCATGTCTGAGAGAGCACTGGGATTGTCATGTCTGAGAGAGCACTGGGATAGTCATGTCTGAGAGAGCACTGGGATAGTCATTTCTGAGAGAGCACTGGGATAGTCACGTCTGAGAGAGCCAAGGGTTAGTCATGTCCGAGAGAGCACTGCGATAGACACGTCTGAGAGAGCCCTGGGATAGACATGTCTGAGAGAGCACTGGGATAGCCATGTCTGAGAGAGCACTGGAATAGATATGTCTGAGAGAACAATGGGATTGTGTTGTCTGTGAGAGCACGTGCAAAGTCATGTCTCAGAGAGCACTGGGATAGTCATGTCTGAGGGAGCACTGGGATAGTCATGTCTGAGAGAGCACTGGGATAGTCACGTCTCAGAGACCATTGGAATAGTGACGTCTGAGAGAGCTCTGGAATAGTGTTGTCTGAGAGAGCACTGGGACAGTCAAGTCTGAGAGAGCACTGGGAAAGTGTTGTGTGAGAGAGCACTGGGATAGTCATGTCTGAGAGAGCAGTAGGATAGTCACGCCTGAGAGAGCAGTGGGATAGTCACGTCTGAGAGAGCACTGGGATAGTCACGTCTGAGAGAGCATGGGATAGTCACGTCTGAGGGAGCACTGGGATTGTCATGTCTGAGAGAGCACTGGGATAGACATGTCTGAGAAGCACTGGGATAGTCATGTCTGAGAGAGCACTGGGATAGTCATGTCTGAGAGAGCACTGGGATAGTCACGTCTGAGAGAGCCAAGGGTTAGTCATGTCTGAGAGAACACTGGGATAGTCACGTCTAAGAGAGCACCGGGATAGTCATGTCTGAGAGAGCACTGGGATAGTCACGTCTGAGAGAGCCAAGGTTTAGTCATGTCTGAGAGGCAACTGGGATACTCATGTCTGAGAGCACACTGGGGTAGTCATGTCTTAGAGAGCACTGGGATAGTCACGTCTGAGAGAGAGCTGGGATAGTCATGTCTGAGAGAGCACTGGAATAGTCATGTCTGAGAGAACACTGGGATTGTCACGTATGAGAGAACACTGGGATAGTCATGTCTGAGAGACCACTGGGATAGTCATGTCTGAGAGAACACTAGGATAGTCATGTCTGAGAGAGCACTGGGATAGTCATGTCTGAGAGAGCACTGGGATAGTCATGTCTGAGATAGCACTGGGATAGTCATGTCTGAGAGAGCACTGGGATAGTCATGTCTGAGAGAGCACTGGGATAGTGATGTCTGGGAGAGCACTGGGAAAGTCATGTCTGAGAGAGCACTGGGATAGTCACGTCTGAGAGACCACAGGAATAGTAACGTCTGAGAGAGTTCTGGAATAGTGTTGTCGGAGAGAGCACTGGGAAAGTCATGTCTGAGAGAGCACTGGGAAAGTGTTGTCTGAGAGAGCACTGGGATAGTCATGTCTGAGAGAGCACTGGGATAGTCATGTCTGAGAGAGCACTGGGATAGTCACGTCTGAGAGACCACAGGAATAGTAACGTCTGAGAGAGTTCTGGAATAGTGTTGTCGGAGAGAGCACTGGGAAAGTCATGTCTGAGAGAGCACTGGGAAAGTGTTGTCTGAGAGAGCACTGGGATAGTCAAGTCTGAGAGAGCACTGGGATAGTCACGTCTGAGGGAGCACTGGGATTGTCATGTCTGAGAGAGCACTGGGATAGTCACGTCTGAGAGACCACAGGAATAGTAACGTCTGAGAGAGTTCTGGAATAGTGTTGTCGGAGAGAGCACTGGGAAAGTCATGTCTGAGAGAGCACTGGGAAAGTGTTGTCTGAGAGAGCACTGGGATAGTCAAGTCTGAGAGAGCACTGGGATAGTCACGTCTGAGGGAGCACTGGGATTGTCATGTCTGAGAGAGCACTGGGATAGTCATGTCTGAGAGAGCACTGGGAAAGTGTTGTCTGAGAGAGCACTGGGATAGTCATGTCTGAGAGAACACTAGGATAGTCATGTCTGAGAGAGCACTGGGATAGTCATGCCTGAGAGAGCACTGGGATAGTCACGTCTGAGAGAGCACTGGGATAGTCACGTCTGAGGGAGCACTGGGAAAGTGTTGTCTGAGAGAGCACTGGGATAGTCATGTCTGAGAGAACACTGGGAAAGTGTTGTCTGAGAGAGCACTGGGATACTCATGTCTGAGAGAACACTGGGATAGTCATGCCTGAGAGAGCACTGGGATAGTCATGTCTGAGAGAGCACTGGGATAGTCACGTCTGAGAGAATTCTGCAATAGTGTTGTCTGAGAGAGCACTGGGATAGTCACTTCTGAGAGAGCACTGGGAAATTGTTGTCTGAGAGAGCACTGGGATAGTCATGTCTGAGAGAACACTGGGATAGTCACGCCTGAGAGAGCACTGGGATAGTCACGTCAGAGAGAGCACTGGGATAGTCATGTCTGAGAGAGCACTGGGATAGTCATTTCTCAGCGAGCACTGGGATAGTCATGTCTGAGAAGCACTGGGATAGTCATGTCTGAGAGAGCACTGGGATAGTCATGTCTGAGAGAAAACTGGGATAGTCATTTCTCAGAGAGCACTGGGATAGTCATGTCTGAGAGAGCACTGGGATAGTCACGTCTGAGAGAGCCAAGGGTTAGTCATGTCTGAGAGAACACTGGGATAGTCACGTCTAAGAGAGCACCGGAATAGTCATGTCTGAGAGAGCACTGGGATAGTCATGTCTGAGAGAGCCAAGGTTTAGTCATGTCTGAGAGACAACTGGGGTACTCATGTATGAGAGCACACTGGGGTAGTCATGTCTTAGAGAGCACTGGGATAGTCACGTCTGAGAGAGCACTGGGATAGTCACGTCTGAGAGAGCACTGGGATAGTCATGTCTGAGAGAGCACTGGAATAGTCATGTCTGAGAGAACACTGGGATTGTCACGTATGAGAGAACACTGGGATAGTCATGTCTGAGAGACCACTGGGATAGTCATGTCTGAGAGAACACTAGGATAGTCATGTCTGAGAGAGCACTGGGATAGTCATGTCTGAGAGAGAACTGGGATAGTCATGTCTGAGAGAGCACTGGGATAGTCATGTCTGAGAGAGCACTGGGATAGTCATGTCTGAGAGAGCACTGGGATAGTGATGTCTGGGAGAGCACTGGGAAAGTCATGTCTGAGAGAGCACTGGGATAGTCACGCCTGAGAGACCACAGGAATAGTAACGTCTGAGAGAGTTCTGGAATAGTGTTGTCGGAGAGAGCACTGGGAAAGTCATGTCTGAGAGAGCACTGGGATAGTCACGTCTGAGAGAACACTAGGAGAGTCATGTCTGAGAGAGCACTGGGATAGTGATGTCTGGGAGAGCACTGGGAAAGTCATGTCTGAGAGAGCACTGGGATAGTCACGTCTGAGAGACCACAGGAATAGTAACGTCTGAGAGAGTTCTGGAATAGTGTTGTCGGAGAGAGCACTGGGAAAGTCATGTCTGAGAGAGCCAAGGGTTAGTCATGTCTGAGAGAACACTGGGATAGTCACGTCTAAGAGAGCACCGGAATAGTCATGTCTGAGAGAGCACTGGGATAGTCACGTCTGAGAGAGCCAAGGTTTAGTCATGTCTGAGAGACAACTGGGATACTCATGTATGAGAGCACACTGGGGTAGTCATGTCTTAGAGAGCACTGGGATAGTCACGTCTGAGAGAGCACTGGGATAGTCACGTCTGAGGGAGCACTGGGATTGTCATGTCTGAGAGAGCACTGGGAAAGTGTTGTCTGAGGGAGCACTGGGATTGTCATGTCTGAGAGAGCACTGGGAAAGTGTTGTCTGAGAGGACACTGGGATAGTCATGTCTGAAAGAACACTAGGATAGTCATGTCTGAGAGAGCACTGGGATAGTCATGCCTGAGAGAGCACTGGGATAGTCACGTCTGAGAGAGCACTGGGATAGTCACGTCTGAGGGAGCACTGGGATAGTGTTGTCTGAGAGAGCACTGGGATAGTCATGTCTGAGAGAACACTGGGAAAGTGTTGTCTGAGAGAGCACTGGGATAGTCATGTCTGAGAGAGCACTGGGATAGTCATGTCTGAGAGAGCACTGGGATAGTCACGTCTGAGAGAACACTGGAATAGTTAGGTCTGAGAGAATTCTGCAATAGTGTTGTCTGAGAGAGCACTGGGATAGTCACGTCTGAGAGAGCATGGGATAGTCACGTCTGAGAGAGCAATGGGATAGTCATGCCTGAGAGAGCACTGGGATAGTCACGTCTGAGAGAGCACTGGGATAGTCACGTCTGAGGGAGCACTGGGAAAGTGTTGTCTGAGAGAGCACTGGGATAGTCATGTCTGAGAGAACACTGGGAAAGTGTTGTCTGAGAGAGCACTGGGATAGTCATGTCTGAGAGAGCACTGGGATAGTCATGTCTGAGAGAGCACTGGGATAGTCACGTCTGAGAGAACACTGGAATAGTTACGTCTGAGAGAATTCTGCAATAGTGTTGTCTGAGAGAGCACTGGGATAGTCACGTCTGAGAGAGCATTGGGATAGTCACGTCTGAGAGAGCACTGGGATAGTCATGTCTGAGAGAGCACTGGGATAGTCATGGCTGAAAGAACACTGGGATAGTCATGTCTGAGAGAGCAATGGGATAGTCATGTCAGAGAGAGCACTGGGATAGTCATGTCTGAGAGAGCACTGGGATAGTCATGACTGAGAGAGCACTGGGATAGTCACGTCTGAGGGAGCACTGGGATAGTCATGTCTGAGCAAAAACTGGGATAGTCACGTCTGAGAGAGCACTGGGATAGTCATGTCTGAGAGAACACTGGGATAGTCATGTCTGAGAGAGCACTGGAATGGCTATGTCTGACAGAACACTGGGATAGTGTTGTCTGAGAGAGCACTTGCAAATTAAGGTCTCAGAGAGCACTGGGATAGTGTTGTCTGAGAGAGCACTGGGATAGTCACGTCTGAGAGAGCACTGGGATTGTCATGTCAGAGAGAGCACTGGGATAGTCATGTCTGAGAGAGCACTGGGATAGTCATGTCTGAGAGAGCACTGGGATAGTCACGTCTGAGAGACCCAAGGGTTAGTCATGTCTGAGACAGCACTGGGATAGTCATGGCTGAAAGAACACTGGGATAGTCATGTCTGAGAGAGCACTGGGATAGTCATGTCAGAGAGAGCACTGGGATAGTCATGTCTGAGAGAGCACTGGGATAGTCATGTCTGAGAGAGCACTGGGATAGTCACGTCTGAGAGAGCACTGGGATAGCCATGTCTGAGCAAAAACTGGGATAGTCACGTCTGAGAGAGTACTGGGATAGTCATGTCTGAGAGAAAACTGGGATAGTCATGTCTGAGAGAGCACTGGAATGGCTATGTCTGACAGAACACTGGGATAGTGTTGTCTGAGAGAGCACTTGCAAATTCAGGTCTCAGAGAGCACTGGGATAGTGTTGTCTGAGAGAGCACTGGGATTGTCATGTCAGAGAGAGCACTGGGATAGTCATGTCTGAGACAGCACTGGGATAGTCATGTCTGAGAGAGCACTGGGATAGTCACATCTGAGAGACCCAAGGGTTAGTCATGTCTGAGAGAGCACTGGAATAGATATGTCTGAGAGAACAATGGGATAGTGTTGTCTGAGAGAGCACGTGCAAAGTCATGTCTCAGAGAGCACTGGGATAGTCATGTCTGAGGGAGCACTGGGATAGTCATGTCTGAGAGAGCATTGGGATAGTCACGTCTGAGAGACCACTGGAATAGTGTTGTCTGAGAGAGCACTGGGATAGTCATGTGTGAGAGAGCACTGGGAAAGTGTTGTCTGAGAGAGCACTGGGATAGTCATGTCTGAGAGAGCACTGGGATAGTAATGTCTGAGAGAGCACTGGGATAGTCATGTCTGAGAGAACACTGGAATAGTCCTGCCTGAGAGAGCAGTGGTATAGTCATGCCTGAGTTCGCACTGTGATAGTCACGCCTGAGAGAACACTGGGATAGTCACGTCTGAGAGAGCACTGGGCTAGTCACGTCTGAGAGAGCCAAGGGTTAGTCATGTCTGAGAGAACACTGGGATAGTCACGTCTAAGAGAGCACTGGGATTGTCATTTCTGAGAGAGCACTGGGATAGTCACGTCTGAGAGAGCCAAGGTTTAGTCATGTCTGAGAGAGAACTGGGATACTCATGTCTGAGAGAACACTGGGATAGTCATGTCTTAGAGAGCACTGGGATAGTCACGTCTGAGAGAGCACTGGGATAGTCATGTCTGAGAGAACACTAGGATAGTCACGTATGAGAGAACACTGGGATAGTCATGTCTGAGAGACCACTGGGATAGTCATGTCTGAGAGAACACTGGGATAGTCATGTCTGAGAAAGCACTGGGATAGTCACGTCTGAGAGAGCAATGGGATATTCATCCCTGAGAGACCACTGGGATAGTCATGTCTGAGAGAGAACTGGGATAGTCATGTCTGAGAGAACACTGTGATAGTCCTGTCTGAGAGAGCACTGGGATAGTCATGGCTGAAAGAACACTGGGATAGTCATGTCTGAGAGAGCACTGGGATAGTCATGTCAGAGAGAGCACTGGGATAGTCATGTCTGAGAGAGCACTGGGATAGTCATGTCTGAGAGAAAACTGGGATAGTCACGTCTGAGAGAGCACTGGGATAGTCATGTCTGAGAGAGCACTGGGATAGTCATGTCTGAGAGAGCACTGGAATGGCTATGTCTGACAGAACACTGGGATAGTGTTGTCTGAGAGAGCACTTGCAAATTCAGGTCTCAGAGAGCACTGGGATAGTGTTGTCTGAGAGAGCACTGGGATAGTGTTGTCTGAGAGAGCACTGGGATAGTGTTGTCTGAGAGAGCACTTGCATAGTCAGGTCTGAGAGAGCACTTGGATAGTGTTGTCTGAGAGAGCACTTGGAGAGTCATGTCTGAGGATGCACTGGGATAGTCACTTCTGAGAGAGCACTGCAATATTTACGTCTGAGAGAGCTCTGGAATAGTGTTGTCTGAGAGAGCACTGGGATAGTCATGTCTGAGAGAACACTGGGATAGTCATGCCTGTGAGAGCAGTGGGATAGTCACGCCAGAGAAAGCACTGGGATAGTCACGTCTGAGAGTGCACAGGGATAGTCATGTCTGAGAGAGCACTGTGATAGTATTGTCTGAGACAGCACTGGGATAGTCACGTCTGAGAGTGCACAGGGATAGTCATGTCTGAGAGAGCACTGTGATAGTATTGTCTGAGACAGCACTGGGATAGTCATGACTGAGAGAACACTGGGATAGTCATGTCTGAGAGAGCACTGGGATAGTCACGTCTGAGAGAGCACTGGGATAGTCATGTCAGGGAGAGCACTGGGATAGTCATGTCTGAGAGAGCACTGGGATAGTCATGGCTGAAAGAACACTGCGATAGTCATGTCTGAGAGAGCACTGGGATAGTCATGTCTGAGAGAGCACTGGGATAGTCATGTCTGAGAGAGCACTGGGATAGCCATTACTGAGAGAGCACTGGAATAGATATGTCTGACAGAAGACTGGGATAGTGTTGTCTGAGAGAGCACTGGGATGGTCATGTCTGAGAGAGCACTGGGATAGTCATGTCTGAGAGAGCACTTGCATAGTCAGGTCTGAGAGAGCCCTGGGATCGTCACGTCCGAGAGAGCCATGGTTTGGTCATGTCTGAGAGAGCACTGGGATAGTCATGTCTGAGAGAGCACTGGGATAGTCACGTCTGAGAGAGCCAAGGTTTAGTCATGTCTGAGAGAACACTGGGATAGTCATGCCTGTGAGAGCAGTGGGATAGTCATGCCTGAGAGAGCACTGGGATAGTCACGCCAGAGAAAGCACTGGGATAGTCACGTCTGAGAGAGCACTGGGATAGTCATGTCTGAGAGAGCACTGTGATAGTCTTGTCTGAGAGAGCAGTGGGATAGTCACGCCAGAGAAAGCACTGGGATAGTCACGTCTGAGAGAGCACTGGGATAGTCACGTCTGAGGGAGCATTGGGATAGTCATGTCTGAGAGAGCACTGCGATAGTCATGTCTGAGAGAGCACTGGGATAGTCACGTCTGAGAGAGCCAAGGTTTAGTCATGTCTGAGGGAACACTGGGATAGTCACGTCTAAGAGAGCACTGGGTTAGTCATGTCTGAGAGAGCACTGTGATAGTCACGTCTGAGAGAGCACTGGAATAGTCATTTCAGGGAGAGCACTGGGATAGTCATGTCTGAGACAGCACTGGGATAGTCATGGCTGAAAGAACACTGGGATAGTCATGTCTGAGAGAGCAATGGGATAGTCATGTCAGAGAGAGCACTGGGATAGTCATGTCTGAGAGAGCACTGGGATAGTCATGACTGAGAGAGCACTGGGATAGTCACGTCTGAGGGAGCACTGGGATAGTCATGTCTGAGCAAAAACTGGGATAGTCACGTCTGAGAGAGCACTGGGATAGTCATGTCTGAGAGAACACTGGGATAGTCATGTCTGAGAGAGCACTGGAATGGCTATGTCTGACAGAACACTGGGATAGTGTTGTCTGAGAGAGCACTTGCAAATTCAGGTCTCAGAGAGCACTGGGATAGTGTTGTCTGAGAGAGCACTGGGATAGTCACGTCTGAGAGAGCACTGGGATTGTCATGTCAGAGAGAGCACTGGGATAGTCATGTCTGAGAGAGCACTGGGATAGTCATGTCTGAGAGAGCACTGGGATAGTCACGTCTGAGAGACCCAAGGGTTAGTCATGTCTGAGACAGCACTGGGATAGTCATGGCTGAAAGAACACTGGGATAGTCATGTCTGAGAGAGCACTGGGATAGTCATGTCAGAGAGAGTACTGGGATAGTCATGTCTGAGAGAGCACTGGGATAGTCATGTCTGAGAGAGCACTGGGATAGTCACGTCTGAGAGAGCACTGGGATAGTCATGTCTGAGCGAAAACTGGGATAGTCACATCTGAGAGAGCACTGGGATAGTCATGTCTGAGAGAACACTGGGATAGTCATGTCTGAGAGAGCACTGGAATGGCTATGTCTGACAGAACACTGGGATAGTGTTGTCTGAGAGAGCACTTGCAAATTCAGGTCTCAGAGAGCACTGGGATAGTGTTGTCTGAGAGAGCACTGGGATAGACATGTCTGAGAGAGCACTGGGATTGTCATGTCAGAGAGAGCACTGGGATAGTCATGTCTGAGAGAGCACTGGGATAGTCATGACTGAGAGAGCACTGGGATAGTCACGTCTGAGGGAGCACTGGGATAGTCATGTCTGAGCAAAAACTGGGATAATCACGTCTGAGAGAGCACTGGGATAGTCATGTCTGAGAGAACACTGGGATAGTCATGTCTGAGAGAGCACTGGGATAGTCATGACTGAGAGAGCACTGGGATAGTCACGTCTGAGGGAGCACTGGAATGGCTATGTCTGACAGAACACTGGGATAGTGTTGTCTGAGAGAGCACTTGCAAATTCAGGTCTCAGAGAGCACTGGGATAGTGTTGTCTGAGAGAGCACTGGGATAGTCACGTCTGAGAGAGCACTGGGATTGTCATGTCAGAGAGAGCACTGGGATAGTCATGTCTGAGAGAGCACTGGGATAGTCATGTCTGAGAGAGCACTGGGTTAGTCACGTCTGAGAGACCCAAGGGTTAGTCATGTCTGAGACAGCACTGGGATAGTCATGGCTGAAAGAACACTGGGATAGTCATGTCTGAGAGAGCACTGGGATAGTCATGTCAGAGAGAGCACTGGGATAGTCATGTCTGAGAGAGCACTGGGATAGTCATGTCTGAGAGAGCACTGGGATAGTCACGTCTGAGAGAGCACTGGGATAGTCATGTCTGAGCGAAAAATGGGATAGTCACGTCTGAGAGAGCACTGGGATAGTCATGTCTGAGAGAACACTGGGATAGTCATGTCTGAGAGAGCACTGGAATGGCTATGTCTGACAGAACACTGGGATAGTGTTGTCTGAGAGAGCACTTGCAAATTCAGGTCTCAGAGAGCACTGGGATAGTGTTGTCTGAGAGAGCACTGGGATAGGCATGTCTGAGAGAGCACTGGGATTGTCATGTCAGAGAGAGCACTGGGATAGTCATGTCTGAGAGAGCACTGGGATAGTCACATCTGAGAGACCCAAGGGTTAGTCATGTCTGAGAGAGCACTGCGATAGTCACGTCTGAGAGAGCACTGGGATAGACATGTCTGAGAGAGCACTGGGATAGCCATGTCTGAGAGAGCACTGGAATAGATATGTCTGAGAGAACAATGGGATAGTGTTGTCTGAGAGAGCACGTGCAAAGTCATGTCTCAGAGAGCACTGGGATAGTCATGTCTGAGGGAGCACTGGGATAGTCATGTCTGAGAGAGCACTGGGATAGTCACGTCTGAGAGACCACTGGAATAGTGTTGTCTGAGAGAGCACTGGGATAGTCATGTCTGAGAGAGCACTGGGAAAGTGTTGTCTGAGAGAGCACTGGGATAGTCATGTCTGAGAGAGCACTGGGATAGAAATGTCTGAGAGAGCACTGGGATAGTCATGTCTGAGAGAACACTGGAATAGTCATGCCTGAGAGAGCAGTGGTATAGTCATGCCTGAGTTCGCACTGTGATAGTCACGCCTGAGAGAACACTGGGATAGTCACGTCTGAGAGAGCACTGGGATAGTCATGTCTGAGAGAGCACTGGGCTAGTCACGTCTGAGAGAGCCAAGGGTTAGTCATGTCTGAGAGAACACTGGGATAGTCACGTCTAAGAGAGCACTGGGATTGTCATTTCTGAGAGAGCACTGGGATAGTCACGTCTGAGAGAGCCAAGGTTTAGTCATGTCTGAGAGAGAACTGGGATACTCATGTCTGAGAGAACACTGGGATAGTCATGTCTTAGAGAGCACTGGGATAGGCACGTCTGAGAGAGCACTGGGATAGTCACATCTGAGAGAGCACTGGGATAGTCATGTCTGAGAGAGCACTGGAATAGTCATGTCTGAGAGAACACTGGGATAGTCACGTATGAGAGAACACTGGGATAGTCATGTCTGAGAGACCACTGGGATAGTCATGTCTGAGAGAACACTGGGATAGTCATGTCTGAGAAAGCACTGGGATAGTCACGTCTGAGAGAGCAATGGGATATTCATCCCTGAGAGACCACTGGGATAGTCATGTCTGAGAGAGAACTGGGATAGTCATGTCTGAGAGAACACTGTGATAGTCATGTCTGAGAGAGCACTGGGATAGTCATGACTGAGAGAGCACTTGCATAGTCAGGTCTGAGAGAGCCCTGGGATCGTCACGTCCGAGAGAGCCATGGTTTGGTCATGTCTGAGAGAGCACTGGGATAGTCATGTCTGAGAGAGCACTGGGATAGTCACGTCTGAGAGAGCCAAGGTTTAGTCATGTCTGAGAGAACACTGGGATAGTCATGCCTGTGAGAGCAGTGGGATAGTCATGCCTGAGAGAGCACTGGGATAGTCACGCCAGAGAAAGCACTGGGATAGTCACATCTGAGAGAGCACTGGGATAGTCATGTCTGAGAGAGCACTGTGATAGTCTTGTCTGAGAGAGCAGTGGGATAGACACGCCAGAGAAAGCACTGGGATAGTCACGTCTGAGAGAGCACTGGGATAGTCACGTCTGAGGGAGCATTGGGATAGTCATGTCTGAGAGAGCACTGCGATAGTCATGTCTGAGAGAGCACTGGGATAGTCACGTCTGAGAGAGCCAAGGTTTAGTCATGTCTGAGGGAACACTGGGATAGTCACGTCTAAGAGAGCACTGGGTTAGTCATGTCTGAGAGAGCACTGTGATAGTCACGTCTGAGAGAGCACTGGAATAGTCATTTCAGGGAGAGCACTGGGATAGTCATGTCTGAGACAGCACTGGGATAGTCATGGCTGAAAGAACACTGGGATAGTCATGTCTGAGAGAGCAATGGGATAGTCATGTCAGAGAGAGCACTGGGATAGTCATGTCTGAGAGAGCACTGGGATAGTCAGGACTGAGAGAGCACTGGGATAGTCACGTCTGAGGGAGCACTGGGATAGTCATGTCTGAGCAAAAACTGGGATAGTCACGTCTGAGAGAGCACTGGGATAGTCATGTCTGAGAGAACACTGGGATAGTCATGTCTGAGAGAGCACTGGAATGGCTATGTCTGACAGAACACTGGGATAGTGTTGTCTGAGAGAGCACTTGCAAATTCAGGTCTCAGAGAGCACTGGGATAGTGTTGTCTGAGAGAGCACTGGGATAGTCACGTCTGAGAGAGCACTGGGATTGTCATGTCAGAGAGAGCACTGGGATAGTCATGTCTGAGAGAGCACTGGGATAGTCATGTCTGAGAGAGCACTGGGATAGTCACGTCTGAGAGACCCAAGGGTTAGTCATGTCTGAGACAGCACTGGGATAGTCATGGCTGAAAGAACACTGGGATAGTCATGTCTGAGAGAGCACTGGGATAGTCATGTCAGAGAGAGCACTGGGATAGTCATGTCTGAGAGAGCACTGGGATAGTCATGTCTGAGAGAGCACTGGGATAGTCACGTCTGAGAGAGCACTGGGATAGTCATGTCTGAGCGAAAACTGGGATAGTCACGTCTGAGAGAGCACTGGGATAGTCATGTCTGAGAGAACACTGGGATAGTCATGTCTGAGAGAGCACTGGAATGGCTATGTCTGACAGAACACTGGGAGGGTGTTGTCTGAGAGAGCACTTGCAAATTCAGGTCTCAGAGAGCACTGGGATAGTGTTGTCTGAGAGAGCACTGGGATAGTCATGTCTGAGAGAACACTGGGATAGTCATGTCTGAGAAAGCACTGGGATAGTCACGTCTGAGAGAGCAATGGGATATTCATCCCTGAGAGACCACTGGGATAGTCATGTCTGAGAGAGAACTGGGATAGTCATGTCTGAGAGAACACTGTGATAGTCATGTCTGAGAGAGCACTGGGATAGTCATGACTGAGAGAGCACTTGCATAGTCAGGTCTGAGAGAGCCCTGGGATCGTCACGTCCGAGAGAGCCATGGTTTGGTCATGTCTGAGAGAGCACTGGGATAGTCATGTCTGAGAGAGCACTGGGATAGTCACGTCTGAGAGAGCCAAGGTTTAGTCATGTCTGAGAGAACACTGGGATAGTCATGCCTGTGAGAGCAGTGGGATAGTCATGCCTGAGAGAGCACTGGGATAGTCACGCCAGAGAAAGCACTGGGATAGTCACATCTGAGAGAGCACTGGGATAGTCATGTCTGAGAGAGCACTGTGATAGTCTTGTCTGAGAGAGCAGTGGGATAGACACGCCAGAGAAAGCACTGGGATAGTCACGTCTGAGAGAGCACTGGGACAGTCACGTCTGAGGGAGCATTGGGATAGTCATGTCTGAGAGAGCACTGCGATAGTCATGTCTGAGAGAGCACTGGGATAGTCACGTCTGAGAGAGCCAAGGTTTAGTCATGTCTGAGGGAACACTGGGATAGTCACGTCTAAGAGAGCACTGGGTTAGTCAGGTCTGAGAGAGCACTGTGATAGTCACGTCTGAGAGAGCACTGGAATAGTCATTTCAGGGAGAGCACTGGGATAGTCATGTCTGAGACAGCACTGGGATAGTCATGGCTGAAAGAACACTGGGATAGTCATGTCTGAGAGAGCACTGGGATTGTCATGTCAGAGAGAGCACTGGGATAGTCATGTCTGAGAGAGCACTGGGATAGTCAGGACTGAGAGAGCACTGGGATAGTCACGTCTGAGGGAGCACTGGGATAGTCATGTCTGAGCAAAAACTGGGATAGTCACGTCTGAGAGAGCACTGGGATAGTCATGTCTGAGAGAACACTGGGATAGTCATGTCTGAGAGAGCACTGGAATGGCTATGTCTGACAGAACACTGGGATAGTGTTGTCTGAGAGAGCACTTGCAAATTCAGGTCTCAGAGAGCACTGGGATAGTGTTGTCTGAGAGAGCACTGGGATAGTCACGTCTGAGAGAGCACTGGGATTGTCATGTCAGAGAGAGCACTGGGATAGTCATGTCTGAGAGAGCACTGGGATAGTCATGTCTGAGAGAGCACTGGGATAGTCACGTCTGAGAGACCCAAGGATTAGTCATGTCTGAGACAGCACTGGGATAGTCATGGCTGAAAGAACACTGGGATAGTCATGTCTGAGAGAGCACTGGGATAGTCATGTCAGAGAGAGCACTGGGATAGTCATGTCTGAGAGAGCACTGGGATAGTCATGTCTGAGAGAGCACTGGGATAGTCACGTCTGAGAGAGCACTGGGATAGTCATGTCTGAGCGAAAACTGGGATAGTCACGTCTGAGAGAGCACTGCGATAGTCATGTCTGAGAGAACACTGGGATAGTCATGTCTGAGAGAGCACTGGAATGGCTATGTCTGACAGAACACTGGGAGGGTGTTGTCTGAGAGAGCACTTGCAAATTCAGGTCTCAGAGAGCACTGGGATAGTGTTGTCTGAGAGAGCACTGGGATAGACATGTCTGAGAGAGCACTGGGATTGTCATGTCAGAGAGAGCACTGGGATAGTCATGTCTGAGAGAGCACTGGGATAGTCATGACTGAGAGAGCACTGGGATAGTCACGTCTGAGGGAGCACTGGGATAGTCATGTCTGAGCAAAAACTGGGATAGTCACGTCTGAGAGAGCACTGGGATAGTCATGTCTGAGAGAACACTGGGATAGTCATGTCTGAGAGAGCACTGGGATAGTCAGGACTGAGAGAGCACTGGGATAGTCACGTCTGAGGGAGCACTGGGATAGTCATGTCTGAGCAAAAACTGGGATAGTCATGTCTGAGAGAGCACTGGGATAGTCATGTCTGAGAGAAAACTGGGATAGTCATGTCTGAGAGAGCACTGGAATGGCTATGTCTGACAGAACACTGGGATAGTGTTGTCTGAGAGAGCACTTGCAAATTCAGGTCTCAGAGAGCACTGGGATAGTGTTGTCTGAGAGAGCACTGGGATAGTCACGTCTGAGAGAGCACTGGGATTGTCATGTCAGAGAGAGCACTGGGATAGTCATGTCTGAGAGAGCACTGGGATAGTCATGTCTGAGAGAGCACTGGGTTAGTCACGTCTGAGAGACCCAAGGGTTAGTCATGTCTGAGACAGCACTGGGATAGTCATGGCTGAAAGAACACTGGGATAGTCATGTCTGAGAGAGCACTGGGATAGTCATGTCAGAGAGAGCACTGGGATAGTCATGTCTGAGAGAGCACTGGGATAGTCATGTCTGAGAGAGCACTGGGATAGTCACGTCTGAGAGAGCACTGGGATAGTCATGTCTGAGCGAAAACTGGGATAGTCACGTCTGAGAGAGCACTGGGATAGTCATGTCTGAGAGAACACTGGGATAGTCATGTCTGAGAGAGCACTGGAATGGCTATGTCTGACAGAACACTGGGATAGTGTTGTCTGAGAGAGCACTTGCAAATTCAGGTCTCAGAGAGCACTGGGATAGTGTTGTCTGAGAGAGCACTGGGATAGGCATGTCTGAGAGAGCACTGGGATAGTCACATCTGAGAGACCCAAGGGTTAGTCATGTCTGAGAGAGCACTGCGATAGTCACGTCTGAGAGAGCACTGGGATAGACATGTCTGAGAGAGCACTGGGATAGACATGTCTGAGAGAGCACTGGGATAGCCATGTCTGAGAGAGCACTGGAATAGATATGTCTGAGAGAACAATGGGATAGTGTTGTCTGAGAGAGCACGTGCAAAGTCATTTCTCAGAGAGCACTGGGATAGTCATGTCTGAGGGAGCACTGGGATAGTCATGTCTGAGAGAGCACTGGGATAGTCACGTCTGAGAGACCACTGGAATAGTGTTGTCTGAGAGAGCACTGGGATAGTCATGTCTGAGAGAGCACTGGGAAAGTGTTGTCTGAGAGAGCACTGGGATAGGCATGTCTGAGAGAGCACTGGGATTGTCATGTCAGAGAGAGCACTGGGATAGTCATGTCTGAGCAAAAACTGGGATAGTCACGTCTGAGAGAGCACTGGGATAGTCATGTCTGAGAGAAAACTGGGATAGTCATGTCTGAGAGAGCACTGGAATGGCTATGTCTGACAGAACACTGGGATAGTGTTGTCTGAGAGAGCACTTGCAAATTCAGGTCTCAGAGAGCACTGGGATAGTGTTGTCTGAGAGAGCACTGGGATAGTCACGTCTGAGAGAGCACTGGGATTGTCATGTCAGAGAGAGCACTGGGATAGTCATGTCTGAGAGAGCACTGGGATAGTCATGTCTGAGAGAGCACTGGGTTAGTCACGTCTGAGAGACCCAAGGGTTAGTCATGTCTGAGACAGCACTGGGATAGTCATGGCTGAAAGAACACTGGGATAGTCATGTCTGAGAGAGCACTGGGATAGTCATGTCAGAGAGAGCACTGGGATAGTCATGTCTGAGAGAGCACTGGGATAGTCATGTCAGAGAGAGCACTGGGATAGTCATGTCTGAGAGAGCACTGGGATAGTCATGACTGAGAGAGCACTGGGATAGTCACGTCTGAGGGAGCACTGGGATAGTCATGTCTGAGCAAAAACTGGGATAGTCATGTCTGAGAGAGCACTGGGATAGTCATGTCTGAGAGAACACTGGGATAGTCATGTCTGAGAGAGCACTGGGATAGTCATGACTGAGAGAGCACTGGGATAGTCACGTCTGAGGGAGCACTGGGATAGTCATGTCTGAGCAAAAACTGGGATAGTCACGTCTGAGAGAGCACTGGGATAGTCATGTCTGAGAGAAAACTGGGATAGTCATGTCTGAGAGAGCACTGGAATGGCTATGTCTGACAGAACACTGGGATAGTGTTGTCTGAGAGAGCAATTGCAAATTCAGGTCTCAGAGAGCACTGGGATAGTGTTGTCTGAGAGAGCACTGGGATAGTCACGTCTGAGAGAGCACTGGGATTGTCATGTCAGAGAGAGCACTGGTATAGTCATGTCTGAGAGAGCACTGGGATAGTCATGGCTGAAAGAACACTGGGATAGTCTTGTCTGAGAGAGAACTGGGATAGTCATGTCTGAGAGAGCACTGCGATAGTCATGTCTGAGAGAGCACTGGGATAGTCATGTCTGAGAGAGTACTGGGATAGTCACGTCTGAGAGAGCACTGGGATAGTAATGTCTGAGAGAAAATTGGGATAGTCACGTCTGAGAGAGCACTGGGATAGACATTTCTGAGAGAGCACTGGGATAGTCATGTCTGAGAGAGCACTGGAATAGATATGTCTGACAGAGCACTGGGATAGTGTTTTCTGAGAGAACACTGGGATAGTCATGTCTGAGAGAGCACTGGGATAGTGTTGTCTGAGAGAGCACTTGCATAGTCAGGTCTGAGAGACCACTGGGAGAGTGTTGTCTGAGATAGCACTGGGAGAGTCATGTCTGAGGATGCACTGGGATAGTCATGTCTGAGAGAGCACTGGAATGTCTATGTCTGACAGAACACTGGGATAGTGTTGTCTGAGAGAGCACTTGCAAATTCAGGTCTCAGAGAGCACTGGGATAGTGTTGTCTGAGAGAGCACTGGGATAGTCATGTCTGAGAGAGCACTGGGATAGTGTTGTCTGAGAGAGCACTTGCATAGTCAGGTCTGAGAGAGCACTTGGATAGTGTTGTCTGAGAGAGCACTTGGAGAGTCATGTCTGAGGATGCACTGGGATAGTCACTTCTGAGACAGCACTGCAATATTTACGTCTGAGAGAGCTCTGGAATAGTGTTGTCTGAGAGAGCACTGGGATAGTCATGTCTGAGAGAACACTGGGATAGTCATGCCTGTGAGAGCAGTGGGATAGTCACGCCAGAGAAAGCACTGGGATAGTCACGTCTGAGAGTGCACAGGGATAGTCATGTCTGAGAGAGCACTGTGATAGTATTGTCTGAGACAGCACTGGGATAGTCACGTCTGAGAGTGCACAGGGATAGTCATGTCTGAGAGAGCACTGTGATAGTATTGTCTGAGACAGCACTGGGATAGTCATGACTGAGAGAATACTGGGATAGTCATGTCTGAGAGAGCACTGGGATAGTCACGTCTGAGAGAGCACTGGGATAGTCATGTCAGGGAGAGCACTGGGATAGTCATGCCTGAGAGAGCACTGGGATAGTCACGCCAGAGAAAGCACTGGGATAGTCACGTCTGAGAGAGCACTCTGATAGTCATGTCTGAGAGAGCACTGTGATAGTCTTGTCTGAGAGAGCAGTGGGATAGTCACGCCAGAGAAAGCACTGGGATAGTCACGTCTGAGAGAGCACTGGGATAGTCACGTCTGAGAGAGCCAAGGTTTAGTCATGTCTGAGGGAACACTGGGATAGTCACGTCTAAGAGAGCACTGGGTTAGTCATGTCTGAGAGAGCACTGTGATAGTCACGTCTGAGAGAGCACTGGAATAGTCATTTCAGGGAGAGCACTGGGATAGTCATGTCTGAGACAGAACTGGGATAGTCATGGCTGAAAGAACACTGGGATAGTCATGTCTGAGAGAGCAATGGGATAGTCATGTCAGAGAGAGCACTGGGATAGTCATGTCTGAGAGAGCACTGGGATAGTCATGACTGAGAGAGCACTGGGATAGTCACGTCTGAGGGAGCACTGGGATAGTCATGTCTGAGCAAAAACTGGGATAGTCACGTCTGAGAGACCCAAGGGTTAGTCATGTCTGAGACAGCACTGGGATAGTCATGGCTGAAAGAACACTGGGATAGTCATGTCTGAGAGAGCACTGGGATAGTCATGTCAGAGAGAGCACTGGGATAGTCATGTCTGAGAGAGCACTGGAATGGCTATGTCTGACAGAACACTGGGATAGTGTTGTCTGAGAGAGCACTTGCAAATTCAGGTCTCAGAGAGCACTGGGATAGTGTTGTCTGAGAGAGCACTGGGATAGACATGTCTGAGAGAGCACTGGGATTGTCATGTCAGAGAGAGCACTGGGATAGTCATGTCTGAGAGAGCACTGTGATAGTCATGACTGAGAGAGCACTGGGATAGTCACGTCTGAGGGAGCACTGGGATAGTCATGTCAGAGCAAAAACTGGGATAGTCACGTCTGAGAGAGCACTGGGATAGTCATGTCTGAGAGAAAACTGGGATAGTCATGTCTGAGAGAGCACTGGAATGGCTATGTCTGACAGAACACTGGGATAGTGTTGTCTGAGAGAGCACTTGCAAATTCAGGTCTCAGAGAGCACTGGGATAGTGTTGTCTGAGAGAGCACTGGGATAGTCACGTCTGAGAGAGCACTGGGATTGTCATGTCAGAGAGAGCACTGGGATAGTCATGTCTGAGAGAGCACTGGGATAGTCATGTCTGAGAGAGCACTGGGTTAGTCACGTCTGAGAGACCCAAGGGTTAGTCATGTCTGAGACAGCACTGGGATAGTCATGGCTGAAAGAACACTGGGATAGTCATGTCTGAGAGAGCACTGGGATAGTCATGTCAGAGAGAGCACTGGGATAGTCATGTCTGAGAGAGCACTGGGATAGTCATGTCTGAGAGAGCACTGGGATAGTCACGTCTGAGAGAGCACTGGGATAGTCATGTCTGAGCGAAAACTGGGATAGTCACGTCTGAGAGAGCACTGGGATAGTCATGTCTGAGAGAACACTGGGATAGTCATGTCTGAGAGAGCACTGGAATGGCTATGTCTGACAGAACACTGGGATAGTGTTGTCTGAGAGAGCACTTGCAAATTCAGGTCTCAGAGAGCACTGGGATAGTGTTGTCTGAGAGAGCACTGGGATAGACATGTCTGAGAGAGCACTGGGATTGTCATGTCAGAGAGAGCACTGGGATAGTCATGTCTGAGAGAGCACTGGGATAGTCATGACTGAGAGAGCACTTGGATAGTCACGTCTGAGGGAGCACTGGGATAGTCATGTCTGAGCAAAAACTGGGATAGTCACGTCTGAGAGAGCACTGGGATAGTCATGTCTGAGAGAACACTGGGATAGTCATGTCTGAGAGAGCACTGGGATAGTCATGACTGAGAGAGCACTGGGATAGTCACGTCTGAGAGAGCACAGGGTTAGTCACGTCTGAGAGACCCAAGGGTTAGTCATGTCTGAGACAGCACTGGGATAGTCATGGCTGAAAGAACACTGGGATAGTCATGTCTGAGGGAGCACTGGGATAGTCATGTCAGAGAGAGCACTGGGATAGTCATGTCTGAGAGAGCACTGGGATAGTCATGTCTGAGAGAGCACTGGGATAGTCACGTCTGAGAGAGCACTGGGATAGTCATGTCTGAGCGAAAACTGGGATAGTCACGTCTGAGAGAGCACTGGGATAGTCATGTCTGAGAGAACACTGGGATAGTCATGTCTGAGAGAGCACTGGAATGGCTATGTCTGACAGAACACTGGGATAGTGTTGTCTGAGAGAGCACTTGCAAATTCAGGTCTCAGAGAGCACTGGGATAGTGTTGTCTGAGAGAGCACTGGGATAGGCATGTCTGAGAGAGCACTGGGATTGTCATGTCAGAGAGAGCACTGGGATAGTCATGTCTGAGAGAGCACTGGGATAGTCACATCTGAGAGACCCAAGGGTTAGTCATGTCTGAGAGAGCACTGCGATAGTCACGTCTGAGAGAGCACTGGGATAGACATGTCTGAGAGAGCACTGGGATAGCCATGTCTGAGAGAGCACTGGAATAGATATGTCTGAGAGAACAATGGGATAGTGTTGTCTGAGAGAGCACGTGCAAAGTCATGTCTCAGAGAGCACTGGGATAGTCATGTCTGAGGGAGCACTGGGATAGTCATGTCTGAGAGAGCACTGGGATAGTCACGTCTGAGAGAGCACTGGGATTGTCATGTCAGAGAGAGCACTGGGATAGTCATGTCTGAGAGAGCACTGGGATAGTCATGTCTGAGAGAGCACTGGGTTAGTCACGTCTGAGAGACCCAAGGGTTAGTCATGTCTGAGACAGCACTGGGATAGTCATGGCTGAAAGAACACTGGGATAGTCATGTCTGAGAGAGCACTGTGATAGTCATGACTGAGAGAGCACTGGGATAGTCACGTCTGAGGGAGCACTGGGATAGTCATGTCAGAGCAAAAACTGGGATAGTCACGTCTGAGAGAGCACTGGGATAGTCATGTCTGAGAGAAAACTGGGATAGTCATGTCTGAGAGAGCACTGGAATGGCTATGTCTGACAGAACACTGGGATAGTGTTGTCTGAGAGAGCACTTGCAAATTCAGGTCTCAGAGAGCACTGGGATAGTGTTGTCTGAGAGAGCACTGGGATAGTCACGTCTGAGAGAGCACTGGGATTGTCATGTCAGAGAGAGCACTGGGATAGTCATGTCTGAGAGAGCACTGGGATAGTCATGTCTGAGAGAGCACTGGGTTAGTCACGTCTGAGAGACCCAAGGGTTAGTCATGTCTGAGACAGCACTGGGATAGTCATGGCTGAAAGAACACTGGGATAGTCATGTCTGAGAGAGCACTGGGATAGTCATGTCAGAGAGAGCACTGGGATAGTCATGTCTGAGAGAGCACTGGGATAGTCATGTCTGAGAGAGCACTGGGATAGTCACGTCTGAGAGAGCACTGGGATAGTCATGTCTGAGCGAAAACTGGGATAGTCACGTCTGAGAGAGCACTGGGATAGTCATGTCTGAGAGAACACTGGGATAGTCATGTCTGAGAGAGCACTGGAATGGCTATATCTGACAGAACACTGGGATAGTGTTGTCTGAGAGAGCACTTGCAAATTCAGGTCTCAGAGAGCACTGGGATAGTGTTGTCTGAGAGAGCACTGGGATAGACATGTCTGAGAGAGCACTGGGATTGTCATGTCAGAGAGAGCACTGGGATAGTCATGTCTGAGAGAGCACTGGGATAGTCATGACTGAGAGAGCACTTGGATAGTCACGTCTGAGGGAGCACTGGGATAGTCATGTCTGAGCAAAAACTGGGATAGTCACGTCTGAGAGAGCACTGGGATAGTCATGTCTGAGAGAACACTGGGATAGTCATGTCTGAGAGAGCACTGGGATAGTCATGACTGAGAGAGCACTGGGATAGTCACGTCTGAGAGAGCACAGGGTTAGTCACGTCTGAGAGACCCAAGGGTTAGTCATGTCTGAGACAGCACTGGGATAGTCATGGCTGAAAGAACACTGGGATAGTCATGTCTGAGAGAGCACTGGGATAGTCATGTCAGAGAGAGCACTGGGATAGTCATGTCTGAGAGAGCACTGGGATAGTCATGTCTGAGAGAGCACTGGGATAGTCACGTCTGAGAGAGCACTGGGATAGTCATGTCTGAGCGAAAACTGGGATAGTCACGTCTGAGAGAGCACTGGGATAGTCATGTCTGAGAGAACACTGGGATAGTCACGTATGAGAGAACACTGGGATAGTCATGTCTGAGAGAGCACTTGCAAATTCAGGTCTCAGAGAGCACTGGGATAGTGTTGTCTGAGAGAGCACTGGGATAGGCATGTCTGAGAGAGCACTGGGATTGTCATGTCAGAGAGAGCACTGGGATAGTCATGTCTGAGAGAGCACTGGGATAGTCACATCTGAGAGACCCAAGGGTTAGTCATGTCTGAGAGAGCACTGCGATAGTCACGTCTGAGAGAGCACTGGGATAGACATGTCTGAGAGAGCACTGGGATAGCCATGTCTGAGAGAGCACTGGAATAGATATGTCTGAGAGAACAATGGGATAGTGTTGTCTGAGAGAGCACGTGCAAAGTCATGTCTCAGAGAGCACTGGGATAGTCATGTCTGAGGGAGCACTGGGATAGTCATGTCTGAGAGAGCACTGGGATAGTCACGTCTGAGAGAGCACTGGGATTGTCATGTCAGAGAGAGCACTGGGATAGTCATGTCTGAGAGAGCACTGGGATAGTCATGTCTGAGAGAGCACTGGGTTAGTCACGTCTGAGAGACCCAAGGGTTAGTCATGTCTGAGACAGCACTGGGATAGTCATGGCTGAAAGAACACTGGGATAGTCATGTCTGAGAGAGCACTGGGATAGTCATGTCAGAGAGAGCACTGGGATAGTCATGTCTGAGAGAGCACTGGGATAGTCATGTCTGAGAGAGCACTGGGATAGTCACGTCTGAGAGAGCACTGGGATAGTCATGTCTGAGCGAAAACTGGGATAGTCACGTCTGAGAGAGCACTGGGATAGTCATGTCTGAGAGAACACTGGGATAGTCATGTCTGAGAGAGCACTGGAATGGCTATGTCTGACAGAACACTGGGATAGTGTTGTCTGAGAGATCACTTGCAAATTCAGGTCTCAGAGAGCACTGGGATAGTGTTGTCTGAGAGAGCACTGGGATAGGCATGTCTGAGAGAGCACTGGGATTGTCATGTCAGAGAGAGCACTGGGATAGTCATGTCTGAGAGAGCACTGGGATAGTCACATCTGAGAGACCCAAGGGTTAGTCATGTCTGAGAGAGCACTGCGATAGTCACGTCTGAGAGAGCACTGGGATAGACATGTCTGAGAGAGCACTGGGATAGCCATGTCTGAGAGAGCACTGGAATAGATATGTCTGAGAGAACAATGGGATAGTGTTGTCTGAGAGAGCACGTGCAAAGTCATGTCTCAGAGAGCACTGGGATAGTCATGTCTGAGGGAGCACTGGGATAGTCATGTCTGAGAGAGCACTGGGATAGTCACGTCTGAGAGACCACTGGAATAGTGTTGTCTGAGAGAGCACTGGGATAGTCATGTCTGAGAGAGCACTGGGAAAGTGTTGTCTGAGAGAGCACTGGGATAGTCATGTCTGAGAGAGCACTGGGATAGTAATGTCTGAGAGAGCACTGGGATAGTCATGTCTGAGAGAACACTGGAATAGTCATGCCTGAGAGAGCAGTGGTATAGTCATGCCTGAGTTCGCACTGTGATAGTCACGCCTGAGAGAACACTGGGATAGTCACGTCTGAGAGAGCACTGGGATAGTCATGTCTGAGAGAGCACTGGGCTAGTCACGTCTGAGAGAGCCAAGGGTTAGTCATGTCTGAGAGAACACTGGGATAGTCACGTCTAAGAGAGCACTGGGATTGTCATTTCTGAGAGAGCACTGGGATAGTCACGTCTGAGAGAGCCAAGGTTTAGTCATGTCTGAGAGAGAACTGGGATACTCATGTCTGAGAGAACACTGGGATAGTCATGTCTTAGAGAGCACTGGGATAGTCACGTCTGAGAGAGCACTGGGATAGTCACATCTGAGAGAGCACTGGGATAGTCATGTCTGAGAGAGCACTGGAATAGTCATGTCTGAGAGAACACTGGGATAGTCACGTATGAGAGAACACTGGGATAGTCATGTCTGAGAGACCACTGGGATAGTCATGTCTGAGAGAACACTGGGATAGTCATGTCTGAGAAAGCACTGGGATAGTCACGTCTGAGAGAGCAATGGGATATTCATCCCTGAGAGACCACTGGGATAGTCATGTCTGAGAGAGAACTGGGATAGTCATGTCTGAGAGAACACTGTGATAGTCATGTCTGAGAGAGCACTGGGATAGTCATGACTGAGAGATCACTGGGATAGTCATGTCTGAGAGAGCACTGGTATAGTCACGTCTGAGAGAGCACTGGGATAGTCATGTCAGGGAGAGCACTGGGATAGTCATGTCTGAGAGAGCACTGGGATAGTCATGGCTGAAAGAACACTGGGATAGTCTTGTCTGAGAGAGAACTGGGATAGTCATGTCTGAGAGAGCACTGCGATAGTCATGTCTGAGAGAGCACTGGGATAGTCATGTCTGAGAGAGTACTGGGATAGTCACGTCTGAGAGAGCACTGGGATAGTAATGTCTGAGAGAAAATTGGGATAGTCACGTCTGAGAGAGCACTGGGATAGACATTTCTGAGAGAGCACTGGGATAGTCATGTCTGAGAGAGCACTGGAATAGATATGTCTGACAGAGCACTGGGATAGTGTTTTCTGAGAGAACACTGGGATAGTCATGTCTGAGAGAGCACTGGGATAGTGTTGTCTGAGAGAGCACTTGCATAGTCAGGTCTGAGAGACCACTGGGAGAGTGTTGTCTGAGATAGCACTGGGAGAGTCATGTCTGAGGATGCACTGGGATAGTCATGTCTGAGAGAGCACTGGAATGGCTATGTCTGACAGAACACTGGGATAGTGTTGTCTGAGAGAGCACTTGCAAATTCAGGTCTCAGAGAGCACTGGGATAGTGTTGTCTGAGAGAGCACTGGGATAGTCATGTCTGAGAGAGCACTGGGATAGTGTTGTCTGAGAGAGCACTTGCATAGTCAGGTCTGAGAGAGCACTTGGATAGTGTTGTCTGAGAGAGCACTTGGAGAGTCATGTCTGAGGATGCACTGGGATAGTCACTTCTGAGAGAGCACTGCAATATTTACGTCTGAGAGAGCTCTGGAATAGTGTTGTCTGAGAGAGCACTGGGATAGTCATGTCTGAGAGAACACTGGGATAGTCATGCCTGTGAGAGCAGTGGGATAGTCACGCCAGAGAAAGCACTGGGATAGTCACGTCTGAGAGTGCACTGGGATAGTCATGTCTGAGAGAGCACTGTGATAGTATTGTCTGAGACAGCACTGGGATAGTCACGTCTGAGAGTGCACAGGGATAGTCATGTCTGAGAGAGCACTGTGATAGTATTGTCTGAGACAGCACTGGGATAGTCATGACTGAGAGAACACTGGGATAGTCATGTCTGAGAGAGCACTGTGATAGTCTTGTCTGAGAGAGCAGTGGGATAGTCACGCCAGAGAAAGCACTGGGATAGTCACGTCTGAGAGAGCCAAGGTTTAGTCATGTCTGAGGGAACACTGGGATAGTCACGTCTAAGAGAGCACTGGGTTAGTCATGTCTGAGAGAGCACTGTGATAGTCACGTCTGAGAGAGCACTGGAATAGTCATTTCAGGGAGAGCACTGGGATAGTCATGTCTGAGACAGCACTTGGATAGTCATGGCTGAAAGAACACTGGGATAGTCATGTCTGAGAGAGCAATGGGATAGTCATGTCAGAGAGAGCACTGGGATAGTCATGTCTGAGAGAGCACTGGGATAGTCATGACTGAGAGAGCACTGGGATAGTCACGTCTGAGGGAGCACTGGGATAGTCATGTCTGAGCAAAAACTGGGATAGTCACGTCTGAGAGAGCACTGGGATAGTCATGTCTGAGAGAACACTGGGATAGTCATGTCTGAGAGAGCACTGGAATGGCTATGTCTGACTGAACACTGGGATAGTGTTGTCTGAGAGAGCACTGGGATAGTCACGTCTGAGAGAGCACTGGGATTGTCATGTCAGAGAGAGCACTGGGATAGTCATGTCTGAGAGAGCACTGGGATAGTCATGTCTGAGAGAGCACTGGGATAGTCACGTCTGAGAGACCCAAGGGTTAGTCATGTCTGAGACAGCACTGCGATAGTCATGGCTGAAAGAACACTGGGATAGTCATGTCTGAGAGAGCACTGGGATAGTCATGTCAGAGAGAGCACTGGGATAGTCATGTCTGAGAGAGCACTGGGATAGTCATGTCTGAGAGAGCACTGGGATAGTCACATCTGAGAGAGCACTGGGATAGTCATGTCTGAGCGAAAACTGGGATAGTCACGTCTGAGAGAGCACTGGGATAGTCATGTCTGAGAGAACACTGGGATAGTCATGTCTGAGAGAGCACTGGAATGGCTATGTCTGACAGAACACTGGGATAGTGTTGTCTGAGAGAGCACTTGCAAATTCAGGTCTCAGAGAGCACTGGGATAGTGTTGTCTGAGAGAGCACTGGGATAGACATGTCTGAGAGAGCACTGGGATTGTCATGTCAGAGAGAGCACTGGGATAGTCATGTCTGAGAGAGCACTGGGATAGTCATGACTGAGAGAGCACTGGGATAGTCACGTCTGAGGGAGCACTGGGATAGTCATGTCTGAGCAAAAACTGGGATAGTCACGTCTGAGAGAGCACTGGGATAGTCATGTCTGAGAGAACACTGGGATAGTCATGTCTGAGAGAGCACTGGGATAGTCATGACTGAGAGAGCACTGGGATAGTCACGTCTGAGGGAGCACTGGGATAGTCATGTCTGAGCAAAAACTGGGATAGTCACGTCTGAGAGAGCACTGGGATAGCCATGTCTGAGAGAACACTGGGATAGTCATGTCTGAGAGAGCACTGGAATGGCTATGTCTGACAGAACACTGGGATAGTGTTGTCTGAGAGAGCACTTGCAAATTCAGGTCACAGAGAGCACTGGGATAGTGTTGTCTGAGTGAGCACTGGGATAGACACGTCTGAGAGAGCACTGGGATTGTCATGTCAGAGAGAGCACTGGGATAGTCATGTCTGAGAGAGCACTGGGATAGTCATGTCTGAGAGAGCACTGGGATAGTCACGTCTGAGAGACCCAAGGGTTAGTCATGTCTGAGACAGCACTGGGATAGTCATGGCTGAAAGAACACTGGGATAGTCATGTCTGAGAGAGCACTGGGATAGTCATGTCAGAGAGAGCACTGGGATAGTCATGTCTGAGAGAGCACTGGGATAGTCATGTCTGAGAGAGCACTGGGATAGTCACATCTGAGAGAGCACTGGGATAGTCATGTCTGAGCGAAAACTGGGATAGTCACGTCTGAGAGAGCACTGGGATAGTCATGTCTGAGAGAACACTGGGATAGTCATGTCTGAGAGAGCACTGGAATGGCTATGTCTGACAGAACACTGGGATAGTGTTGTCTGAGAGAGCACTTGCAAATTCAGGTCTCAGAGAGCACTGGGATAGTGTTGTCTGAGAGAGCACTGGGATAGACATGTCTGAAAGAGCACTGGGATTGTCATGTCTGAGAGAGCACTGGGATAGTCATGTCTGAGAGAGCACTGGGATAGTCATGTCTGAGAGAGCACTGGGTTAGTCACATCTGAGAGACCCAAGGGTTAGTCATGTCTGAGAGAGCACTGGGATAGTCACGTCTGAGAGAGCACTGGGATAGACATGTCTGAGAGAGCACTGGGATAGCCATGTCTGAGAGAGCACTGGAATAGATATGTCTGAGAGAACAATGGGATAGTGTTGTCTGAGAGAGCACGTGCAAAGTCATGTCTCAGAGAGCACTGGGATAGTCATGTCTGAGGGAGCACTGGGATAGTCATGTCTGAGAGAGCACTGGGATAGTCACGTCTGAGAGACCACTGGAATAGTGTTGTCTGAGAGAGCACTGGGATAGTCATGTCTGAGAGAGCACTGGGAAAGTGTTGTCTGAGAGAGCACTGGGATAGTCATGTCTGAGAGAGCACTGGGATAGTAATGTCTGAGAGAGCACTGGGATAGTCATGTCTGAGAGAACACTGGAATAGTCATGCCTGAGAGAGCAGTGGTATAGTCATGCCTGAGTTCGCACTGTGATAGTCACGCCTGAGAGAACACTGGGATAGTCACGTCTGAGAGAGCACTGGGATAGTCATGTCTGAGAGAGCACTGGGCTAGTCACGTCTGAGAGAGCCAAGGGTTAGTCATGTCTGAGAGAACACTGGGATAGTCACGTCTAAGAGAGCACTGGGATTGTCATTTCTGAGAGAGCACTGGGATAGTCACGTCTGAGAGAGCCAAGGTTTAGTCATGTCTGAGAGAGAACTGGGATACTCATGTCTGAGAGAACACTGGGATAGTCATGTCTTAGAGAGCACTGGGATAGTCACGTCTGAGAGAGCACTGGGATAGTCACATCTGAGAGAGCACTGGGATAGTCATGTCTGAGAGAGCACTGGAATAGTCATGTCTGAGAGAACACTGGGATAGTCACGTATGAGAGAACACTGGGATAGTCATGTCTGAGAGACCACTGGGATAGTCATGTCTGAGAGAACACTGGGATAGTCATGTCTGAGAAAGCACTGGGATAGTCACGTCTGAGAGAGCAATGGGATATTCATCCCTGAGAGACCACTGGGATAGTCATGTCTGAGAGAGAACTGGGATAGTCATGTCTGAGAGAACACTGTGATAGTCATGTCTGAGAGAGCACTGGGATAGTCATGACTGAGAGATCACTGGGATAGTCATGTCTGAGAGAGCACTGGTATAGTCACGTCAGAGAGAGCACTGGGATAGTCATGTCAGGGAGAGCACTGGGATAGTCATGTCTGAGAGAGCACTGGGATAGTCATGGCTGAAAGAACACTGGGATAGTCTTGTCTGAGAGAGAACTGGGATAGTCATGTCTGAGAGAGCACTGCGATAGTCATGTCTGAGAGAGCACTGGGATAGTCATGTCTGAGAGAGTACTGGGATAGTCACGTCTGAGAGAGCACTGGGATAGTAATGTCTGAGAGAAAATTGGGATAGTCACGTCTGAGAGAGCACTGGGATAGACATTTCTGAGAGAGCACTGGGATAGTCATGTCTGAGAGAGCACTGGAATAGATATGTCTGACAGAGCACTGGGATAGTGTTGTCTGAGAGAGCACTTGCATAGTCAGGTCTGAGAGACCACTGGGAGAGTGTTGTCTGAGATAGCACTGGGAGAGTCTATCTGAGGATGCACTGGGATAGTCAAGTCTGAGAGAGCACTGGGATAGTCATTTCTGAGGTTGCACTGGGATAGTCATGTCTGAGAGAGCACTGTGATAGTCATGTCTGAGAGAGCACTGGGATAGTGATGTCTAGGATGCACTGGGATAGTGACGTCTGAGAGAGCAAAGGGATAGTCTTGTCTGAGAGAACATTGGGATAGTCACGTCTGAGAGAGCACTGGGGTAGTAATGTCTGAGAGAGCACTGGGATAGGCATGTCTGAGGGAGCACTGGGATAGTCATGTCTGAGAGAGCACAGGGATGGTCATGTATGAGAGAGCACTGGGATAGTAACGTCTGAGGGAGCACTGGGATAGTCATGTCGGAGAGAGCACTGGGATAGTCATGTCTGAGAGACAACTGGGATAGTCATGTCTGAGAGAGCACTGGGATAGTCATGTCTGAGAGAGCACTGGGATTGTCATGTCTGAGAGAGCCAAGATTTAGTCATGTCTGAGAGAACACTGGGATAGTCACGTCTAAGAGAGCACTGGGATAGTCATGTCTGAGAGAGCACTGGGATAGTCACGTCTGAGAGAGCCAAGATTTAGTCATGTCTGGGAGAGAACTGGGACAGTCATGTCTGAGAGAACACTGGGATAGTCATGTCTGAGAGAGCACTGGTATAGTCACGTCTGAGAGAGCAATGGGATTTTCATGCCTGAGAGACCACTGGGATAGTCATGTCTGAGAGAGAACTGGGATAGTCATGTCTGAGAGAACACTGGGATACTCACGTCTGAGAGAGCACTGGGATAGTCATGTCTGAGAAAGCACTGGGATAGTCATGTCAGGGAGAGCACTGGGATAGTCATGTCTGAGACAGCACTGGGATAGTCATGGCTGAAAGAACACTGGGATAGTCATGTCTGAGAGAGCACTGGGATAGTCATGTCAGAGAGAGCACTGGGATAGTCATGTCTGAGAGAGCACTGGGATAGTCATGTCTGAGAGAGCACTGGGATAGTCACGTCTGAGAGAGCACTGGGATAGTCATGTCTGAGAGAGCACTGGGATAGTCATGTCTGAGAGAGCACTGGAATGGCTATGTCTGACAGAACACTGGGATAGTGTTGTCTGAGAGAGCACTTGCAAATTCAGGTCTCAGAGAGCACTGGGATAGTGTTGTCTGAGAGAGCACTGGGATAGTGTTGTCTGAGAGAGCACTTGCATAGTCAGGTCTGAGAGAGCACTTGGATAGTGTTGTCTGAGAGAGCACTTGGAGAGTCATGTCTGAGGATGCACTGGGATAGTCACTTCTGAGAGAGCACTGCAATATTTACGTCTGAGAGAGCTCTGGAATAGTGTTGTCTGAGAGAGCACTGGGATAGTCATGTCTGAGAGAACACTGGGATAGTCATGCCTGTGAGAGCAGTGGGATAGTCACGCCAGAGAAAGCACTGGGATAGTCACGTCTGAGAGTGCACAGGGATAGTCATGTCTGAGAGAGCACTGTGATAGTATTGTCTGAGACAGCACTGGGATAGTCACGTCTGAGAGTGCACAGGGATAGTCATGTCTGAGAGAGCACTGTGATAGTATTGTCTGAGACAGCACTGGGATAGTCATGACTGAGAGAACACTGGGATAGTCATGTCTGAGAGAGCACTGGGATAGTCACGTCTGAGAGAGCACTGGGATAGTCACATCTGAGAGAGCACTGGGATAGTCATGTCTGAGAGAGCACTGGAATGGCTATGTCTGACAGAACACTGGGATAGTGTTGTCTGAGAGAGCACTTGCAAATTCAGGTCTCAGAGAGCACTGGGATAGTGTTGTCTGAGAGAGCACTGGGATAGTCATGTCTGAGAGAACACTGGGATAGTCATGTCTGAGAAAGCACTGGGATAGTCACGTCTGAGAGAGCAATGGGATATTCATCCCTGAGAGACCACTGGGATAGTCATGTCTGAGAGAGAACTGGGATAGTCATGTCTGAGAGAACACTGTGATAGTCATGTCTGAGAGAGCACTGGGATAGTCATGACTGAGAGATCACTGGGATAGTCATGTCTGAGAGAGCACTGGTATAGTCACGTCAGAGAGAGCACTGGGATAGTCATGTCAGGGAGAGCACTGGGATAGTCATGTCTGAGAGAGCACTGGGATAGTCATGGCTGAAAGAACACTGGGATAGTCTTGTCTGAGAGAGAACTGGGATAGTCATGTCTGAGAGAGCACTGCGATAGTCATGTCTGAGAGAGCACTGGGATAGTCATGTCTGAGAGAGTACTGGGATAGTCACGTCTGAGAGAGCACTGGGATAGTAATGTCTGAGAGAAAATTGGGATAGTCACGTCTGAGAGAGCACTGGGATAGACATTTCTGAGAGAGCACTGGGATAGTCATGTCTGAGAGAGCACTGGAATAGATATGTCTGACAGAGCACTGGGATAGTGTTGTCTGAGAGAGCACTTGCATAGTCAGGTCTGAGAGACCACTGGGAGAGTGTTGTCTGAGATAGCACTGGGAGAGTCTATCTGAGGATGCACTGGGATAGTCAAGTCTGAGAGAGCACTGGGATAGTCATTTCTGAGGTTGCACTGGGATAGTCACGTCTGAGAGAGCACTGGGATAGTCTCGCCTGAGAGAGCACTGTGATAGTCATGTCTGAGAGAGCACTGGGATAGTGATGTCTAGGATGCACTGGGATAGTGACGTCTGAGAGAGCAAAGGGATAGTCTTGTCTGAGAGAACATTGGGATAGTCACGTCTGAGAGAGCACTGGGGTAGTAATGTCTGAGAGAGCACTGGGATAGGCATGTCTGAGGGAGCACTGGGATAGTCATGTCTGAGAGAGCACAGGGATGGTCATGTATGAGAGAGCACTGGGATAGTAACGTCTGAGGGAGCACTGGGATAGTCATGTCGGAGAGAGCACTGGGATAGTCATGTCTGAGAGACAACTGGGATAGTCATGTCTGAGAGAGCACTGGGATAGTAATGTCTGAGAGAGCACTGGGATAGTCATGTCTGAGAGAACACTGGAATAGTCATGCCTGAGAGAGCACTGGGATTGTCATTTCTGAGAGAGCACTGGGATAGTCATGTCTGAGAGAGCACTGGGCTAGTCACGTCTGAGAGAGCCAAGGGTTAGTCATGTCTGAGAGAACACTGGGATAGTCACGTCTAAGAGAGCACTGGGATTGTCATTTCTGAGAGAGCACTGGGATAGTCACGTCTGAGAGAGCCAAGGTTTAGTCATGTCTGAGAGAGAACTGGGATACTCATGTCTGAGAGAACACTGGGATAGTCATGTCTTAGAGAGCACTGGGATAGTCACGTCTGAGAGAGCACTGGGATAGTCACATCTGAGAGAGCACTGGGATAGTCATGTCTGAGAGAGCACTGGAATAGTCATGTCTGAGAGAACACTGGGATAGTCACGTATGAGAGAACACTGGGATAGTCATGTCTGAGAGACCACTGGGATAGTCATGTCTGAGAGAACACTGGGATAGTCATGTCTGAGAAAGCACTGGGATAGTCACGTCTGAGAGAGCAATGGGATATTCATCCCTGAGAGACCACTGGGATAGTCATGTCTGAGAGAGAACTGGGATAGTCATGTCTGAGAGAACACTGTGATAGTCATGTCTGAGAGAGCACTGGGATAGTCATGACTGAGAGATCACTGGGATAGTCATGTCTGAGAGAGCACTGGTATAGTCACGTCAGAGAGAGCACTGGGATAGTCATGTCAGGGAGAGCACTGGGATAGTCATGTCTGAGAGAGCACTGGGATAGTCATGGCTGAAAGAACACTGGGATAGTCTTGTCTGAGAGAGAACTGGGATAGTCATGTCTGAGAGAGCACTGCGATAGTCATGTCTGAGAGAGCACTGGGATAGTGTTGTCTGAGAGAGCACTTGCATAGTCAGGTCTGAAAGAGCCCTGGGATCGTCACGTCCGAGAGAGCCATGGTTTGGTCATGTCTGAGAGAGCACTGGGATAGTCATGTCTGAGAGAGCACTGGGATAGTCACGTCTGAGAGAGCCAAGGTTTAGTCATGTCTGAGAGAACACTGGGATAGTCATGCCTGTGAGAGCAGTGGGATAGTCATGCCTGAGAGAGCACTGGGATAGTCACGCCAGAGAAAGCACTAGGATAGTCACGTCTGAGAGAGCACTGGGATAGTCATGTCTGAGAGAGCACTGTGATAGTCTTGTCTGAGAGAGCAGTGGGATAGTCACGCCAGAGAAAGCACTGGGATAGTCACGTCTGAGAGAGCACTGGGATAGTCACGTCTGACGGAGCATTGGGATAGTCATGTCTGAGGGAGCATTGGGATAGTCATGTCTGAGAGAGCACTGCGATAGTCATGTCTGAGAGAGCACTGGGATAGTCACGTCTGAGAGAGCCAAGGTTTAGTCATGTCTGAGAGAACACTGGGATAGACACGTCTAAGAGAGCACTGGGTTAGTCAAGTCTGAGAGAGCACTGTGATAGTCACGTCTGAGAGAGCACTGGAATAGTCATTTCAGGGAGAGCACTGGGATAGTCATGTCTGAGACAGCACTTGGATAGTCATGGCTGAAAGAACACTGGGATAGTCATGTCTGAGAGAGCAATGGGATAGTCATGTCAGAGAGAGCACTGGGATAGTCATGTCTGAGAGAGCAATGGGATAGTCATGTCAGAGAGAGCACTGGGATAGTCATGTCTGAGAGAGCACTGGGATAGTCATGACTGAGAGAGCACTGGGATAGTCACGTCTGAGGGAGCACTGGGATAGTCATGTCTGAGCAAAAACTGGGATAGTCACGTCTGAGAGAGCACTGGGATAGTCATGTCTGAGAGAACACTGGGATAGTCATGTCTGAGAGAGCACTGGAATGGCTATGTCTGACTGAACACTGGGATAGTGTTGTCTGAGAGAGCACTTGCAAATTCAGGTCTCAGAGAGCACTGGGATAGTGTTGTCTGAGAGAGCACTGGGATAGTCACGTCTGAGAGAGCACTGGGATTGTCATGTCAGAGAGAGCACTGGGATAGTCATGTCTGAGAGAGCACTGGGATAGTCATGTCTGAGAGAGCACTGGGATAGTCACGTCTGAGAGACCCAAGGGTTAGTCATGTCTGAGACAGCACTGGGATAGTCATGGCTGAAAGAACACTCGGATAGTCATGTCTGAGAGAGCACTGGGATAGTCATGTCTGAGAGAGCACTGGGATAGTCATGTCTGAGCGAAAACTGGGATAGTCACGTCTGAGAGAGCACTGGGAAAGTCATGTCTGAGAGAACACTGGGATAGTCATGTCTGAGAGAGCACTGGAATGGCTATGTCTGACAGAACACTGGGATAGTGTTGTCTGAGAGAGCACTTGCAAATTCAGGTCTCAGAGAGCACTGGGATATTGTTGTCTGAGAGAGCACTGGGATAGACATGTCTGAGAGAGCACTGGGATTGTCATTTCAGAGAGAGCACTGGGATAGTCATGTCTGAGAGAGCACTGGGATAGTCATGACTGAGAGAGCACTGGGATAGTCACGTCTGAGGGAGCACTGGGATAGTCATGTCTGAGCAAAAACTGGGATAGTCACGTCTGAGAGAGCACTGGGATAGTCATGTCTGAGAGAACACTGGGATAGTCATGTCTGAGAGAGCACTGGGATAGTCATGACTGAGAGAGCACTGGGATAGTCACGTCTGAGGGAGCACTGGGATAGTCATGTCTGAGCAAAAACTGGGATAGTCACGTCTGAGAGAGCACTGGGATAGTCATGTCTGAGAGAACACTGGGATAGTCATGTCTGAGAGAGCACTGGAATGGCTATGTCTGACAGAACACTGGGATAGTGTTGTCTGAGAGAGCACTTGCAAATTCAGGTCACAGAGAGCACTGGGATAGTGTTGTCTGAGAGAGCACTGGGATAGTCACGTCTGAGAGAGCACTGGGATTGTCATGTCAGAGAGAGCACTGGGATAGTCATGTCTGAGAGAGCACTGGGATAGTCATGTCTGAGAGAGCACTGGGATAGTCACGTCTGAGAGACCCAAGGGTTAGTCATGTCTGAGACAGCACTGGGATAGTCATGGCTGAAAGAACACTGGGATAGTCATGTCTGAGAGAGAACTGGGATAGTCATGTCAGAGAGAGCACTGGGATAGTCATGTCTGAGAGAGCACTGGGATAGTCATGTCTGAGAGAGCACTGGGATAGTCACGTCTGAGAGAGCACTGGGATAGTCATGTCTGAGCGAAAACTGGGATAGTCACGTCTGAGAGAGCACTGGGATAGTCATGTCTGAGAGAACACTGGGATAGTCATGTCTGAGAGAGCACTGGGATAGTCACGTCTGAGAGAGCACTGGGATAGTCATGTCTGAGCGAAAACTGGGATAGTCACGTCTGAGAGAGCACTGGGATAGTCATGTCTGAGAGAACACTGGGATAGTCATGTCTGAGAGAGCACTGGAATGGCTATGTCTGACAGAACACTGGGATAGTGTTGTCTGAGAGAGCACTTGCAAATTCAGGTCTCAGAGAGCACTGGGATAGTGTTGTCTGAGAGAGCACTGGGATAGACATGTCTGAGAGAGCACTGGGATTGTCATGTCAGAGAGAGCACTGGGATAGTCATGCCTGAGAGAGCACTGGGATAGTCATGTCTGAGAGAGCACTGGGATAGTCACATCTGAGAGACCCAAGGGTTAGTCATGTCTGAGAGAGCACTGGGATAGTCACATCTGAGAGAGCACTGGGATAGACATGTCTGAGAGAGCACTGGGATAGCCATGTCTGAGAGAGCACTGGAATAGATATGTCTGAGAGAACAATGGGATAGTGTTGTCTGAGAGAGCACGTGCAAAGTCATGTCTCAGAGAGCACTGGGATAGTCATGTCAGAGAGAGCACTGGGATAGTCATGTCTGAGAGAGCACTGGGATAGTCATGTCTGAGAGAGCACTGGGATAGTCACATCTGAGAGACCCAAGGGTTAGTCATGTCTGAGAGAGCACTGGGATAGTCACGTCTGAGAGAGCACCTGGATAGACATGTCTGAGAGAGCACTGGAATAGCCATGTCTGAGAGAGCACTGGAATAGATATATCTGAGAGAACAATGGGATAGTGTTGTCTGAGAGAGCACGTGCAAAGTCATGTCTCAGAGAGCACTGGGATAGTCATGTCTGAGGGAGCACTGGGATAGTCATGTCTGAGAGAGCACTGGGATAGTCACGTCTGAGAGACCACTGGAATAGTGTTGTCTGAGAGAGCACTGGGATAGTCATGTCTGAGAGAGCACTGGGAAAGTGTTGTCTGAGAGAGCACTGGGATAGTCATGTCTGAGAGAGCACTGGGATAGTAATGTCTGAGAGAGCACTGGGATAGTCATGTCTGAGAGAACACTGGAATAGTCATGCCTGAGAGAGCAGTGGTATAGTCATGCCTGAGTTCGCACTGTGATAGTCACGCCTGAGAGAACACTGGGATAGTCACGTCTGAGAGAGCACTGGGATAGTCATGTCTGAGAGAGCACTGGGCTAGTCACGTCTGAGAGAGCCAAGGGTTAGTCATGTCTGAGAGAACACTGGGATAGTCACGTCTAAGAGAGCACTGGGATTGTCATTTCTGAGAGAGCACTGGGATAGTCACGTCTGAGAGAGCCAAGGTTTAGTCATGTCTGAGAGAGAACTGGGATACTCATGTCTGAGAGAACACTGGGATAGTCATGTCTTAGAGAGCACTGGGATAGTCACGTCTGAGAGAGCACTGGGATAGTCACATCTGAGAGAGCACTGGGATAGTCATGTCTGAGACAGCACTGGAATAGTCATGTCTGAGAGAACACTGGGATAGTCACGTATGAGAGAACACTGGGATAGTCATGTCAGAGAGACCACTGGGATAGTCATGTCTGAGAGAACACTGGGATAGTCATGTCTGAGAAAGCACTGGGATAGTCACGTCTGAGAGAGCAATGGGATATTCATCCCTGAGAGACCACTGGGATAGTCATGTCTGAGAGAGAACTGGGATAGTCATGTCTGAGAGAACACTGTGATAGTCATGTCTGAGAGAGCACTGGGATAGTCATGTCTGAGAGAGCACTGGGAAAGTGTTGTCTGAGAAAGCACTGGGATAGTCATGTCTGAGAGAACATTGGGATAGTCATGCCTGAGAGAGCACTGGGATAGTCATGTCTGAGAGAGCACTGGGATAGTCACATCTGAGAGAGCACTGGGTTAGTCACGTCTAAGAGAACATGGGATAGTCATGTCTGAGGGGGCACTGGGATAGTCACGTCTGAGAGAGCACTGGGATAGTCATGTCAGGGAGAGCACTGGGATAGTCATGTCTGAGAGAGCACTGGGATAGTCATGGCTGAAAGAACACTGGGATAGTCTTGTCTGAGAGAGAACTGGGATAGTCATGTCTGAGAGAGCACTGCGATAGTCATGTCTGAGAGAGCACTGGGATATTCATGCCTGAGAGAGCACTGAGATTCTCACGTCTGAGAGAGCAATGCGATAGACATATCTGAGAGAGCACTGGGATAGTGTTGTATGAGAGAGCACTGGGATAGACATGTCTGAGAGAGCACTGGTATAGTGTTGTCTGAGAGAGTACTGGGATAGTCATATCAGACAGAGCACTGGGATAGTCATTTCTGAGAGAGCACTGGGATAGTCAAGTCTGAGAGAGCACTGGGATAGTGTTGTCTGAGAGAGCACTGGGATAGTTATGTCTGAGAGAGCACTGGGATAGTGTTGTCTGAGAGAGCACTGGGATAGTCATGTCTGAGAGAGCACTGGGATAGTCATGTCTGAGAGAACATTGGGATAGTCATGCCTGAGAGAGCACTGGTATAGTCATGTCTGAGAGAGCACAGGGATAGTCACGTCTGAGAGAGTACTGGGATAGTCACGTCTAAGAGAGCATGGGATAGTCATGTCTGAGGGGGCACTGGGATAGTCACGTCTGAGAGAGCACTGGGATATTCATGCCTGAGAGAGCTCTGGGATACTCACGTCTGAGAGGGCACTGGGATAGACATATCTGAGAGAGCACTGGGATAGTGTTGTATGAGAGAGCACTGGGATAGTCATGTCTGAGAGAGCACTGGTATAGTGTTGTCTGAGAGAGTACTGGGATAGTCATATCAGACAGAGCACTGGGATAGTCATGTCTGAGAGAGCACTGGGATAGTCAAGTCTGAGAGAGCACTGGGATCGTGTTGTCTGAGAGAGCACTGGGATAGTCACATCTGTGGGGGCACTGGGATAGTAATGTCTGAGAGGGCACTCGGATAATGATGTCTGAGAGAGCACTGGTATAGTCCTGTCTGAGCTAGCACTGGGATAGTCACCTCTGAAAAAGAACTGGGATAGTCATGTCTGAGAGAGCACTGGGATAGTGTTGTCTGAGAGAGCTCAGGGATAGTCACTTCTGAGAGAGCATTGGGATAACATGTGTGAGAGAGCACTGGGATAGTCATATCAGACAGAGCACTGGGATAGTCATGTCTGAGAGATGCCTCATGTCGGAGAGTGCAATGCGTTAGTCACGTCTGAGAGAGCACTGGGATAGTGTTGTCTGAGAGAGCACTGGGATAGTCATGTCTGAGAGAGCACTGGGATAGTATTGTCTGAGAGAGCACTGGGATAGTCATGTCTGAGAGAGCACTGGTATTGTCATGTCTGAGAGAGAACTGGGATAGTATTGTCTGAGAGAGCATAGGGATAGTCACTTCTGAGAGAGCACTGGGATAGTGTTGTCTGAGAGAGCACTGCGATAGTGTTGTCTCAGCGTGCACTGGCACTGGGATAGTCACGTCTGAGAGATCACTTGGATAGTGTTGTCTGAGAGAGCACTGGGATAGTCACGTCTGAGAGAGCACTGGGATAGACATTTCTGAGAGAGCACTGGGATAGTCATGTCTGAGAGAGCACTGGAATAGATATGTCTGACAGAGCACTGGGATAGTGTTGTCTGAGAGAGCACTTGCATAGTCAGGTCTGAGAGACCACTGGGAGAGTGTTGTCTGAGATAGCACTGGGAGAGTCATGTCTGAGGATGCACTGGGATAGTCAAGTCTGAGAGAGCACTGGGATAGTCATGTCTGAGGTTGCACTGGGATAGTCATGTCTGAGAGAGCACTGTGATAGTCATGTCTGAGAGAGCACTGGGATAGTGATGTCTAGGATGCACTGGGATAGTGACGTCTGAGAGAGCAAAGGGATAGTCTTGTCTGAGAGAACATTGGGATAGTCACGTCTGAGAGAGCACTGGGGTAGTAATGTCTGAGAGAGCACTGGGATAGGCATGTCTGAGGGAGCACTGGGATAGTCATGTCTGAGAGAGCAAAGGGATGGTCATGTATGAGAGAGCACTGGGATAGTAACGTCTGAGGGAGCACTGGGATAGTCATGTCGGAGAGAGCACTGGGATAGTCATGTCTGAGAGACAACTGGGATAGTCATGTCTGAGAGAGCACTGGGATAGTCATGTCTGAGAGAGCACTGGGATTGTCATGTCTGAGAGAGCCAAGATTTAGTCATGTCTGAGAGAACACTGGGATAGTCACGTCTAAGATAGCACTGGGATAGTCATGTCTGAGAGAGCACTGGGATAGTCACGTCTGAGAGAGCCAAGATTTAGTCATGTCTGGGAGAGAACTGGGACAGTCATGTCTGAGAGAACACTGGGATAGTCATGTCTGAGAGAGCACTGGGATAGTCACGTCTGAGAGAGCAATGGGATTTTCATGCCTGAGAGACCACTGGGATAGTCATGTCTGAGAGAGAACTGGGACAGTCATGTCTGAGAGAACACTGGGATACTCACGTCTGAGAGAGCACTGGGATAGTCATGTCTGAGAGAGCACTGGGATAGTCATGTCAGGGAGATCACTGGGATAGTCATGTCTGAGAGAGCACTGGGATAGTCATGGCTGAAAGAACACTGGGATAGTCATGTCTGAGAGAGCACTGGGATAGTCATGTCAGAGAGAGCACTGGGATAGTCATGTCTGAGAGAGCACTGGGATAGTCACGTCTGAGAGAGCACTGGGATAGTCATGTCTGAGAGAGCACTGGGATAGTCATGTCTGAGAGAGCACTGGAATGGCTATGTCTGACAGAACACTGGGATAGTGTTGTCTGAGAGAGCACTTGCAAATTCAGGTCTCAGAGAGCACTGGGATAGTGTTGTCTGAGAGAGCACTGGGATAGTCATGTCTGAGAGAGCACTGGGATAGTGTTGTCTGAGAGAGCACTTGCATAGTCAGGTCTGAGAGAGCACTTGGATAGTGTTGTCTGAGAGAGCACTTGGAGAGTCATGTCTGAGGATGCACTGGGATAGTCACTTCTGAGAGAGCACTGCAATATTTACGTCTGAGAGAGCTCTGGAATAGTGTTGTCTGAGAGAGCACTGGGATAGTCATGTCTGAGAGAACACTGGGATAGTCATGCCTGTGAGAGCAGTGGGATAGTCACGCCAGAGAAAGCACTGGGATAGTCACGTCTGAGAGTGCACAGGGATAGTCATGTCTGAGAGAGCACTGTGATAGTATTGTCTGAGACAGCACTGGGATAGTCACGTCTGAGAGTGCACAGGGATAGTCATGTCTGAGAGAGCACTGTGATAGTATTGTCTGAGACAGCACTGGGATAGTCATGACTGAGAGAACACTGGGATAGTCATGTCTGAGAGAGCACTGGGATAGTCACGTCTGAGAGAGCACTGGGATAGTCATGTCAGGGAGAGCACTGGGATAGTCATGTCTGAGAGAGCACTGGGATAGTCATGGCTGAAAGAACACTGGGATAGTCATGTCTGAGAGAACACTGGGATAGTCATGTCAGGGAGAGCACTGCGATAGTCATGTCTGAGAGAGCACTGGGATAGTCATGTCTGAGAGAGCACTGGGATAGTCATGTCTGAGAGAGCACTGGGATAGTCATTACTGAGAGAGCACTGGAATAGATATGTCTGACAGAAGACTGGGATAGTGTTGTCTGAGAGAGCACTGGGATAGTCATGTCTGAGAGAGCACTGGGATAGTGTTGTCTGAGAGAGCACTTGCATAGTCAGGTCTGAGAGAGCCCTGGGATCGTCACGTCTGAGAGAGCCATGGTTTGGTCATGTCTGAGAGAGCACTGGGATAGTCATGTCTAAGAGAGCACTGGGATAGTCACGTCTGAGAGAGCCAAGGTTTAGTCATGTCTGAGAGAACACTGGGATAGTCATGTCTGAGAGAGCACTGTGATAGTCTTGTCTGAGAGAGCAGTGGGATAGTCACACCAGAGAAAGCACTGGGATAGTCACGTCTGAGAGAGCACTGGGATAGTCACGTCTGAGGGAGCACTGGGATAGTCATGTCTGAGAGAGCACTGCGATAGTCATGTCTGAGAGAGCACTGGGATAGTCACGTCTGAGAGAGCCAAGGTTTAGTCATGTCTGAGGGAACACTGGGATAGTCACGTCTAAGAGAGCACTGGGATAGTCATGTCTGAGAGAGCACTGGGATAGTCATGTCTGAGAGAACACTGGGATAGTCATGCCTGTGAGAGCAGTGGTATAGTCACGCCAGAGAAAGCACTGGGATAGTCACGTCTGAGAGAGCACTGTGATAGTATTGTCTGAGACAGCACTGGGATAGTCATGACTGAGAGAACACTGGGATAGTCATGTCTGAGAGAGCACTGGGATAGACATGTCTGAGAGAGCACTGGTATAGTGTTGTCTGAGAGAGTACTGGGATAGTCATATCAGACAGAGCACTGGGATAGTCATTTCTGAGAGAGCACTTGGATAGTCAAGTCTGAGAGAGCACTGGGATAGTGTTGTCTGAGAGAGCACTGGGATAGTTATGTCTGAGAGAGCACTGGGATAGTGTTGTCTGAGAGAGCACTGGGATAGTCATGTCTGAGAGAGCACTGGGATAGTCATGTCTGAGAGAACATTGGGATAGTCATGCCTGAGAGAGCACTGGTATAGTCATGTCTGAGAGAGCACAGGGATAGTCACGTCTGAGAGAGTACTGGGATAGTCACGTCTAAGAGAGCATGGGATAGTCATGTCTGACGGGGCACTGGGATAGTCACGTCTGAGAGAGCACTGGGATATTCATGCCTGAGAGAGCTCTGGGATACTCACGTCTGAGAGGGCACTGGGATAGACATATCTGAGAGAGCACTGGGATAGTGTTGTATGAGAGAGCACTGGGATAGTCATGTCTGAGAGAGCACTGGTATAGTGTTGTCTGAGAGAGTACTGGGATAGTCATATCAGACAGAGCACTGGGATAGTCATGTCTGAGAGAGCACTGGGATAGTCAAGTCTGAGAGAGCACTGGGATCGTGTTGTCTGAGAGAGCACTGGGATAGTCACATCTGTGGGGGCACTGGGATAGTAATGTCTGAGAGGGCACTCGGATAATGATGTCTGAGAGAGCACTGGTATAGTCCTGTCTGAGCTAGCACTGGGATAGTCACCTCTGAAAAAGAACTGGGATAGTCATGTCTGAGAGAGCACTGGGATAGTGTTGTCTGAGAGAGCTCTGGGATAGTCACATCTGAGAGAGCACTGGGATAACATGTGTGAGAGAGCACTGGGATAGTCATATCAGACAGAGCACTGGGATAGTCATGTCTGAGAGATGCCTCATGTCGGAGAGTGCAATGCGTTAGTCACATCTGAGAGAGCACTGGGATAGTGTTGTCTGAGAGAGCACTGGGATAGTCATGTCTGAGAGAGCACTGGGATAGTATTGTCTGAGAGAGCACTGGGATAGTCATGTCTGAGAGAGCACTGGTATTGTCATGTCTGAGAGAGAACTGGGATAGTATTGTCTGAGAGAGCATAGGGATAGTCACTTCTGAGAGAGCACTGGGATAGTGTTGTCTGAGAGAGCACTGCGATAGTGTTGTCTCAGCGTGCACTGGCACTGGGATAGTCACGTCTGAGAGATCACTTGGATAGTGTTGTCTGAGAGAGCACTGGGATAGTCACGTCTGAGAGAGCACTGGGATAGACATTTCTGAGAGAGCACTGGGATAGTCATGTCTGAGAGAGCACTGGAATAGATATGTCTGACAGAGCACTGGGATAGTGTTGTCTGAGAGAGCACTTGCATAGTCAGGTCTGAGAGACCACTGGGAGAGTGTTGTCTGAGATAGCACTGGGAGAGTCATGTCTGAGGATGCACTGGGATAGTCAAGTCTGAGAGAGCACTGGGATAGTCATGTCTGAGGTTGCACTGGGATAGTCATGTCTGAGAGAGCACTGTGATAGTCATGTCTGAGAGAGCACTGGGATAGTGATGTCTAGGATGCACTGGGATAGTGACGTCTGAGAGAGCAAAGGGATAGTCTTGTCTGAGAGAACATTGGGATAGTCACGTCTGAGAGAGCACTGGGGTAGTAATGTCTGAGAGAGCACTGGGATAGGCATGTCTGAGGGAGCACTGGGATAGTCATGTCTGAGAGAGCAAAGGGATGGTCATGTATGAGAGAGCACTGGGATAGTAACGTCTGAGGGAGCACTGGGATAGTCATGTCGGAGAGAGCACTGGGATAGTCATGTCTGAGAGACAACTGGGATAGTCATGTCTGAGAGAGCACTGGGATAGTCATGTCTGAGAGAGCACTGGGATTGTCATGTCTGAGAGAGCCAAGATTTAGTCATGTCTGAGAGAACACTGGGATAGTCACGTCTAAGATAGCACTGGGATAGTCATGTCTGAGAGAGCACTGGGATAGTCACGTCTGAGAGAGCCAAGATTTAGTCATGTCTGGGAGAGAACTGGGACAGTCATGTCTGAGAGAACACTGGGATAGTCATGTCTGAGAGAGCACTGGGATAGTCACGTCTGAGAGAGCAATGGGATTTTCATGCCTGAGAGACCACTGGGATAGTCATGTCTGAGAGAGAACTGGGACAGTCATGTCTGAGAGAACACTGGGATACTCACGTCTGAGAGAGCACTGGGATAGTCATGTCTGAGAGAGCACTGGGATAGTCATGTCAGGGAGATCACTGGGATAGTCATGTCTGAGACAGCACTGGGATAGTCATGGCTGAAAGAACACTGGGATAGTCATGTCTGAGAGAGCACTGGGATAGTCATGTCAGAGAGAGCACTGGGATAGTCATGTCTGAGAGAGCACTGGGATAGTCATGTCTGAGAGAGCACTGGGATAGTCACGTCTGAGAGAGCACTGGGATAGTCATGTCTGAGAGAGCACTGGGATAGTCATGTCTGAGAGAGCACTGGAATGGCTATGTCTGACAGAACACTGGGATAGTGTTGTCTGAGAGAGCACTTGCAAATTCAGGTCTCAGAGAGCACTGGGATAGTGTTGTCTGAGAGAGCACTGGGATAGTCATGTCTGAGAGAGCACTGGGATAGTGTTGTCTGAGAGAGCACTTGCATAGTCAGGTCTGAGAGAGCACTTGGATAGTGTTGTCTGAGAGAGCACTTGGAGAGTCATGTCTGAGGATGCACTGGGATAGTCACTTCTGAGAGAGCACTGCAATATTTACGTCTGAGAGAGCTCTGGAATAGTGTTGTCTGAGAGAGCACTGGGATAGTCATGTCTGAGAGAACACTGGGATAGTCATGCCTGTGAGAGCAGTGGGATAGTCACGCCAGAGAAAGCACTGGGATAGTCACGTCTGAGAGTGCACAGGGATAGTCATGTCTGAGAGAGCACTGTGATAGTATTGTCTGAGACAGCACTGGGATAGTCACGTCTGAGAGTGCACAGGGATAGTCATGTCTGAGAGAGCACTGTGATAGTATTGTCTGAGACAGCACTGGGATAGTCATGACTGAGAGAACACTGGGATAGTCATGTCTGAGAGAGCACTGGGATAGTCACGTCTGAGAGAGCACTGGGATAGTCATGTCAGGGAGAGCACTGGGATAGTCATGTCTGAGAGAGCACTGGGATAGTCATGGCTGAAAGAACACTGCGATAGTCATGTCTGAGAGAGCACTGGGATAGTCATGTCTGAGAGAGCACTGGGATAGTCATGTCTGAGAGAGCACTGGGATAGTCATTACTGAGAGAGCACTGGAATAGATATGTCTGACAGAAGACTGGGATAGTGTTGTCTGAGAGAGCACTGGGATAGTCATGTCTGAGAGAGCACTGGGATAGTGTTGTCTGAGAGAGCACTTGCATAGTCAGGTCTGAGAGAGCCCTGGGATCGTCACGTCTGAGAGAGCCATGGTTTGGTCATGTCTGAGAGAGCACTGGGATAGTCATGTCTGAGAGAGCACTGGGATAGTCACGTCTGAGAGAGCCAAGGTTTAGTCATGTCTGAGAGAACACTGGGATAGTCATGTCTGAGAGAGCACTGTGATAGTCTTGTCTGAGAGAGCAGTGGGATAGTCACACCAGAGAAAGCACTGGGATAGTCACGTCTGAGAGAGCACTGGGATAGTCACGTCTGAGGGAGCACTGGGATAGTCATGTCTGAGAGAGCACTGCGATAGTCATGTCTGAGAGAGCACTGGGATAGTCACGTCTGAGAGAGCCAAGGTTTAGTCATGTCTGAGGGAACACTGGGATAGTCACGTCTAAGAGAGCACTGGGATAGTCATGTCTGAGAGAGCACTGGGATAGTCATGTCTGAGAGAACACTGGGATAGTCATGCCTGTGAGAGCAGTGGTATAGTCACGCCAGAGAAAGCACTGGGATAGTCACGTCTGAGAGAGCACTGTGATAGTATTGTCTGAGACAGCACTGGGATAGTCATGACTGAGAGAACACTGGGATAGTCATGTCTGAGAGAGCACTGGGATAGTCACGTCTGAGAGAGCACTGGGATAGTCATGTCAGGGAGAGCACTGGGATAGTCATTTCTGAGAGAGCACTGGGATAGTCATGGCTGAAAGAACACTGCGATAGTCATGTCTGAGAGAGCACTGGGATAGTCATGTCTGAGAGAGCACTGGGATAGTCATGTCAGAGAGAGCACTGGGATAGTCATGTCTGAGAGAGCACTGGTATAGTCACGTCTGAGAGAGCACTGGGATATTCATGTCTGAGAGAAAATTGGGATAGTCACGTCTGAGAGAGCACTGGGATAGTCATTACTGAGAGAGCACTGGAATAGATATGTCTGACAGAACACTGGGATAGTGTTGTCTGAGAGAGCACTGGGATAGTCATGTCTGAGAGAAGACTGGGATAGTGTTGTCTGAGAGAGCACTTGCATAGTCAGGTCTGAGAGAGCCCTGGGATCGTCACGTCTGAGAGAGCCATGGTTTGGTCATGTCTGAGAGAGCACTGGGATAGTCACGTCTAAGAGAGCACTGGGATAGTCACGTCTGAGAGAGCACTGTGATCGTCACGTCTGAGAGAGCTCTGGGATAGTCACATCTGTGAGAGCACTGGGATAGTGTTGTCTGAGATAGCACTGGGATAGTCATGTCTGAGAGCCCATTGGGATAGTGTTTTCTATGTGAGCACTGGTATAGTCATGTCTGAGAGAGCACAGGGATAGTCACATCTGAGAGAGCACTGGGATAGTCTTGTTTGAGAGAGCACTGGGATAGTTAAGTCTCTGAGAGCACTGGGATAGTGTTGTCTGAGAGAGCACTGGGATAGTCACGTCTGAGAGAGCACTAGGATAGTCACGTCTGAGAGAGCACTGTGGTAGTCACGTCTGAGAGATCACTGGGATATTCACATCTGTGAGAGCACTGGGATAGTGTTGTCTGAGAAAGCACTGGGTTAGTCCTGTCTGAGAGTGCATTGGGATTGTCTTTTCTATGTGAGCACTGGGATAGTCATGTCTGAGAGAGAACTGGGAAAGTCACGTCTGAGAGAGCCAAGATTTAGTCATGTCTGGGAGAGCACTGGGATAGACATGCCTGAGAGAGCACTGGGATAGTCACGTCTGAGAGAGCACTGTGATAGTATTGTCTGAGACAGCACTGGGATAGTCATGACTGAGAGAACACTGGGATAGTCATGTCTGAGAGAGCACTGGGATAGTCACGTCTGAGAGAGCACTGGGATAGTCATGTCAGGGAGAGCACTGGGATAGTCATTTCTGAGAGAGCACTGGGATAGTCATGGCTGAAAGAACACTGCGATAGTCATGTCTGAGAGAGCACTGGGATAGTCATGTCTGAGAGAGCACTGGGATAGTCATGTCAGAGAGAGCACTGGGATAGTCATGTCTGAGAGAGCACTGGTATAGTCACGTCTGAGAGAGCACTGGGATATTCATGTCTGAGAGAAAATTGGGATAGTCACGTCTGAGAGAGCACTGGGATAGTCATTACTGAGAGAGCACTGGAATAGATATGTCTGACAGAACACTGGGATAGTGTTGTCTGAGAGAGCACTGGGATAGTCATGTCTGAGAGAAGACTGGGATAGTGTTGTCTGAGAGAGCACTTGCATAGTCAGGTCTGAGAGAGCCCTGGGATCGTCACGTCTGAGAGAGCCATGGTTTGGTCATGTCTGAGAGAGCACTGGGATAGTCACGTCTAAGAGAGCACTGGGATAGTCACGTCTGAGAGAGCACTGTGATCGTCACGTCTGAGAGAGCTCTGGGATAGTCACATCTGTGAGAGCACTGGGATAGTGTTGTCTGAGATAGCACTGGGATAGTCATGTCTGAGAGCCCATTGGGATAGTGTTTTCTATGTGAGCACTGGTATAGTCATGTCTGAGAGAGCACAGGGATAGTCACATCTGAGAGAGCACTGGGATAGTCTTGTTTGAGAGAGCACTGGGATAGTTAAGTCTCTGAGAGCACTGGGATAGTGTTGTCTGAGAGAGCACTGGGATAGTCACGTCTGAGAGAGCACTAGGATAGTCACGTCTGAGAGAGCACTGTGGTAGTCACGTCTGAGAGATCACTGGGATATTCACATCTGTGAGAGCACTGGGATAGTGTTGTCTGAGAAAGCACTGGGTTAGTCCTGTCTGAGAGTGCATTGGGATTGTCTTTTCTATGTGAGCACTGGGATAGTCATGTCTGAGAGAGAACTGGGAATGTCACGTCTGAGAGAGCCAAGATTTAGTCATGTCTGGGAGAGCACTGGGATAGACATGCCTGAGAGAGCACTGGGATAGTCACGTCTGAGAGAGCACTGTGATAGTATTGTCTGAGACAGCACTGGGATAGTCATGACTGAGAGAACACTGGGATAGTCATGTCTGAGAGAGCACTGGGATAGTCACGTCTGAGAGAGCACTGGGATAGTCATGTCAGGGAGAGCACTGGGATAGTCATTTCTGAGAGAGCACTGGGATAGTCATGGCTGAAAGAACACTGCGATAGTCATGTCTGAGAGAGCACTGGGATAGTCATGTCTGAGAGAGCACTGGGATAGTCATGTCAGAGAGAGCACTGGGATAGTCATGTCTGAGAGAGCACTGGTATAGTCACGTCTGAGAGAGCACTGGGATATTCATGTCTGAGAGAAAATTGGGATAGTCACGTCTGAGAGAGCACTGGGATAGTCATTACTGAGAGAGCACTGGAATAGATATGTCTGACAGAACACTGGGATAGTGTTGTCTGAGAGAGCACTGGGATAGTCATGTCTGAGAGAAGACTGGGATAGTGTTGTCTGAGAGAGCACTTGCATAGTCAGGTCTGAGAGAGCCCTGGGATCGTCACGTCTGAGAGAGCCATGGTTTGGTCATGTCTGAGAGAGCACTGGGATAGTCACGTCTAAGAGAGCACTGGGATAGTCACGTCTGAGAGAGCACTGTGATCGTCACGTCTGAGAGAGCTCTGGGATAGTCACATCTGTGAGAGCACTGGGATAGTGTTGTCTGAGATAGCACTGGGATAGTCATGTCTGAGAGCCCATTGGGATAGTGTTTTCTATGTGAGCACTGGTATAGTCATGTCTGAGAGAGCACAGGGATAGTCACATCTGAGAGAGCACTGGGATAGTCTTGTTTGAGAGAGCACTGGGATAGTTAAGTCTCTGAGAGCACTGGGATAGTGTTGTCTGAGAGAGCACTGGGATAGTCACGTCTGAGAGAGCACTAGGATAGTCACGTCTGAGAGAGCACTGTGGTAGTCACGTCTGAGAGATCACTGGGATATTCACATCTGTGAGAGCACTGGGATAGTGTTGTCTGAGAAAGCACTGGGTTAGTCCTGTCTGAGAGTGCATTGGGATTGTCTTTTCTATGTGAGCACTGGGATAGTCATGTCTGAGAGAGAACTGGGAAAGTCACGTCTGAGAGAGCCAAGATTTAGTCATGTCTGGGAGAGCACTGGGATAGACATGCCTGAGAGAGCACTGGGATAGTCACGTCTGAGAGAATACTGGGATAGTCACGTCTGAGAGAGCACTGGGATAGTCACGTCTGAGAGAGCACTGGGATAGTCATGCCTGAGAGACCACTGAGATAGTCACGTCTGAGAGAGCACTGGGAGAGTCATGTAAGAGAGAGCACTGGGATAGTGTTGTCTGAGAGAGCACTGGGATAGTCATGTCTGAGAGAGCACTGGGAAAGTGTTGTCTGAGAAAGCACTGGGATAGTCATGTCTGAGAGAACATTGGGATAGTCATGCCTGAGAGAGCACTGGGATAGTCATGTCTGAGAGAGCACTGGGATAGTCACATCTGAGAGAGCACTGGGTTAGTCACGTCTAAGAGAACATGGGATAGTCATGTCTGAGGGGGCACTGGGATAGTCACGTCTGAGAGAGCACTGGGATATTCATGCCTGAGAGAGCACTGAGATTCTCACGTCTGAGAGAGCAATGCGATAGACATATCTGAGAGAGCACTGGGATAGTGTTGTATGAGAGAGCACTGGGATAGACATGTCTGAGAGAGCACTGGTATAGTGTTGTCTGAGAGAGTACTGGGATAGTCATATCAGACAGAGCACTGGGATAGTCAAGTCTGAGAGAGCACTGGGATAGTGTTGTCTGAGAGAGCACTGGGATAGTCATGTCTGAGAGAGCACTGGGATAGTGTTGTCTGAGAGAGCACTGGGATAGTCATGTCTGAGAGAGCACTGGGATAGTCATGTCTGAGAGAACATTGGGATAGTCATGCCTGAGAGAGCACTGGTATAGTCATGTCTGAGAGAGCACAGGGATAGTCACGTCTGAGAGAGTACTGGGATAGTCACGTCTAAGAGAGCATGGGATAGTCATGTCTGACGGGGCACTGGGATAGTCACGTCTGAGAGAGCACTGGGATATTCATGCCTGAGAGAGCTCTGGGATACTCACGTCTGAGAGGGCACTGGGATAGACATATCTGAGAGAGCACTGGGATAGTGTTGTATATGAGAGCACTGGGATAGTCATGTCTGAGAGAGCACTGGTATAGTGTTGTCTGAGAGAGTACTGGGATAGTCATATCAGACAGAGCACTGGGATAGTCATGTCTGAGAGAGCACTGGGATAGTCAAGTCTGAGAGAGCACTGGGATCGTGTTGTCTGAGAGAGCACTGGGATAGTCACATCTGTGGGGGCACTGGGATAGTAATGTCTGAGAGGGCACTCGGATAATGATGTCTGAGAGAGCACTGGTATAGTCCTGTCTGAGCTAGCACTGGGATAGTCACCTCTGAAAAAGAACTGGGATAGTCATGTCTGAGAGAGCACTGGGATAGTGTTGTCTGAGAGAGCTCTGGGATAGTCACTTCTGAGAGAGCACTGGGATAACATGTGTGAGAGAGCACTGGGATAGTCATATCAGACAGAGCACTGGGATAGTCATGTCTGAGAGATGCCTCATGTCGGAGAGTGCAATGCGTTAGTCACGTCTGAGAGAGCACTGGGATAGTGTTGTCTGAGAGAGCACTGGGATAGTCACGTCTGTGGGGGCACTGGGATAGTAATGTCTGAGAGAGCACTCGGATAATGATGTCTGAGAGAGCACTGGTATAGTCCTGTCTGAGCTAGCACTGGGATAGTCACCTCTGAAAAAGAACTGGGATAGTCATGTCTGAGAGAGCACTGGGATAGTATTGTCTGAGAGAGCACTGGGATAGTCATGTCTGAGAGAGCACTGGTATTGTCATGTCTGAGAGAGAACTGGGATAGTATTGTCTGAGAGAGCATAGGGATAGTCACTTCTGAGAGAGCACTGGGATAGTGTTGTCTGAGAGAGCACTGCGATAGTGTTGTCTCAGCGTGCACTGGCACTGGGATAGTCACGTCTGAGAGATCACTTGGATAGTGTTGTCTGAGAGAGCACTGGGATAGTCATGTCTGAGAGAGCACTGAGATAGTCACGTCTGAGAGAGCATTGGGATAGTGTTGTCTGAGAGAGCACTGGGATAGTCATGTGTGAGAGAGCACTGGGATAGTCACATCTGAGAGAGTACTGGGATAGTGTTGTCTGGGATAGTCACATCTGAGAGAGCACTGGGATAGTCACGTCTGAGAGAGCACTGGGATAGTCACGCCTGAGAGAGCACTGGGATAGTCATGTCTGAGAGATCACTGGGATAGTAACGCCTGAGAGGGCACTGGGATAGTGTTGTCTTAAAGAGCACTGGGATAGTCATGCCTGAGAGAGCACTGGGATAGTCACGTCTGAGAGAGTACTGGGATAGTCACGTCTGAGAGAGTACTGGGATAGTCACGTCTGAGAGAGCACTGGGATAGTCATGCCTGAGAGACCACTGAGATAGTCACGTCTGAGAGAGCACTGGGAGAGTCATGTATGAGAGAGCACTGGGATAGTGTTGTCTGAGAGACCCTGGGATAGTCATGTCTGAGAGAGCACTGGGAAAGTGTTGTCTGAGAGAGCACTGGGATAGTCATGTCTGAGAGAGCACTGGGATAGTCACGTCTGAGAGAGCACTGGGATATTCATGCCTGAGAGAGCACTGAGATAGTCACGTCTGAGAGAGCACTGGGATAGACATATCTGAGAGAGCACTGGGATAGTGTTGTATGAGAGAGCACTGGGATAGTCATGTCTGAGAGAGCACTGGTATAGTGTTGTCTGAGAGAATACTGGGATAGTCATATCAGACAGAGCACTGGGATAGTCATGTCTGAGAGAGCACTGGGATAGTCAAGTCTGAGAGAGCACTGGGATAGTCAAGTCTGAGAGAGCACTGGGATAGTCACATCTGTGGGGGCACTGGGATAGTCACATCGGAGAGAGCACTGGGATAGCCATGTCAGAGAGAGCTCTGGGATAGTCACACCTGAGAGAGCAATGGGATAGGCACATCTGAGAGAGCACTGTGATAATCCTGTGTGAGAGAGCACTGGGATAGTGTTTTCTGAGAGAGCACTGGGATAGTCATGTCTGAGAGAGCACTGGGATAGTGCTGTCTGAGAGAGCACTGGGATAGTCATGTCTGAGAGCGCACTGGGATAGTCATGTCTGAGAGCGCACTGGGACAGTCATGTCTGAGAGAGCACTGGGATTGTGATGTCTGAGAGAGCACGGGGATAGTCACATCTGAGTGAGCACTGGGATATTGTCTTCTGAGAGAGCATTGGGATAGTCATGTGTGAGAGAGCACTGGGATAGTCATGCCTGAGAGAACACTGGGATAGTCATGTCTGAGAGAGCACTGGGATAGTCATGTCGGAGAGAGCACTGGGTAGTGTTGTCTGAGAGACCCCTGGGCTAGTCATTTCTGAGAGAGCACTGGGATAGACATGTTTGCGAGAGCACTGGGATAGTCATGTCTGAGATAGCACTGGGATAGTCACGTCTGAGAGAGCACTGGGATAGTCATATCTGAGAGAGACCTGCGATAGTCATGTCTGAGAGAGCACTGGTATTGTCATGTCTGAGAGAGAACTGGGATAGTGTTGTCTGAGAGAGCATAGGGATAGTCACTTCTGAGAGAGCACTGGGATAGTGTTGTCTGAGAGAGCACTGCGATAGTGTTGTCTCAGCGTGCACTGGCACTGGGATAGTCACGTCTGAGAGATCACTTGGATAGTGTTGTCTGAGAGAGCACTGGGATAGTCATGTCTGAGAGAGCACTGAGATAGTCACGTCTGAGGGAGCATTGGGATAGTGTTGTCTGAGAGAGCACTGGGATAGTCATGTGTGAGAGAGCACTGGGATAGTCACATCTGAGAGAGCACTGGGATAGTGTTGTCTGGGATAGTCACATCTGAGAGAGCACTGGGATAGTCACGTCTGAGAGAGCACTGGGATAGTCACGTCTGAGAGAGCACTGGGATAATCATGTCTGAGAGATCACTGGGATAGTAACGCCTGAGAGGGCACTGGGATAGTGTTGTCTTAAAGAGCACTGGGATAGTCATGCCTGAGAGAGCACTGGGATAGTCACGTCTGAGAGAGTACTGGGATAGTCACGTCTGAGAGAGCACTGGGATAGTCACGTCTTAGAGAGCACTGGGATAGTCATGCCTGAGAGACCACTGAGATAGTCACGTCTGAGAGAGCACTGGGAGAGTCATGTATGAGAGAGCACTGGGATAGTGTTGTCTGAGAGAGCCCTGGGATAGTCATGTCTGAGAGAGCACTGGGAAAGTGTTGTCTGAGAGAGCACTGGGATAGTCATGTCTGAGAGAGCACTGGGATAGTCACGTCTGAGAGAGTACTGGGATAGTCACGTCTAAGAGAGCATGGGATAGTCATGTCTGAGGGGGCACTGGGATAGTCACGTCTGAGAGAGCACTGGGATATTCATGCCTGAGAGAGCACTGAGATAGTCACGTCTGAGAGAGCACTGGGATAGACATATCTGAGAGAGCACTGGGATAGTGTTGTATGAGAGAGCACTGGGATAGTCATGTCTGAGAGAGCACTGGTATAGTGTTGTCTGAGAGAGTACTGGGATAGTCATATCAGACAGAGCACTGGGATAGTCATGTCTGAGAGAGCACTGGGATAGTCAAGTCTGAGAGAGCACTGGGATAGTCAAGTCTGAGAGAGCACTGGGATAGTCACATCTGTGGGGGCACTGGGATAGTCACATCGGAGAGAGCACTGGGATAGCCATGTCAGAGAGAGCTCTGGGATAGTCACACCTGAGAGAGCAATGGGATAGGCACATCTGAGAGAGCACTGGGATAATCCTGTGTGAGAGAGCACTGGGATAGTGTTTTCTGAGAGAGCACTGGGATAGTCATGTCTGAGAGAGCACTGGGATAGTGCTGTCTGAGAGAGCACTGGGATAGTCATGTCTGAGAGCGCACTGGGATAGTCATGTCTGAGAGCGCACTGGGACAGTCATGTCTGAGAGAGCACTGGGATTGTGATGTCTGAGAGAGCACGGGGATAGTCACATCTGAGTGAGCACTGGGATATTGTCTTCTGAGAGAGCATTGGGATAGTCATGTGTGAGAGAGCACTGGGATAGTCATGCCTGAGAGAACACTGGGATAGTCATGTCTGAGAGAGCACTGGGATAGTCATGTCGGAGAGAGCACTGGGTAGTGTTGTCTGAGAGACCCCTGGGCTAGTCATTTCTGAGAGAGCACTGGGATAGACATGTTTGCGAGAGCACTGGGATAGTCATGTCTGAGATAGCACTGGGATAGTCACGTCTGAGAGAGCACTGGGATAGTCATATCTGAGAGAGACCTGCGATAGTCATGTCTGAGAGAGCACTGGTATTGTCATGTCTGAGAGAGAACTGGGATAGTGTTGTCTGAGAGAGCATAGGGATAGTCACTTCTGAGAGAGCACTGGGATAGTGTTGTCTGAGAGAGCACTGCGATAGTGTTGTCTCAGCGTGCACTGGCACTGGGATAGTCACGTCTGAGAGATCACTTGGATAGTGTTGTCTGAGAGAGCACTGGGATAGTCATGTCTGAGAGAGCACTGAGATAGTCACGTCTGAGGGAGCATTGGGATAGTGTTGTCTGAGAGAGCACTGGGATAGTCATGTGTGAGAGAGCACTGGGATAGTCACATCTGAGAGAGCACTGGGATAGTGTTGTCTGGGATAGTCACATCTGAGAGAGCACTGGGATAGTCACGTCTGAGAGAGCACTGGGATAGTCACGTCTGAGAGAGCACTGGGATAATCATGTCTGAGAGATCACTGGGATAGTAACGCCTGAGAGGGCACTGGGATAGTGTTGTCTTAAAGAGCACTGGGATAGTCATGCCTGAGAGAGCACTGGGATAGTCACGTCTGAGAGAGTACTGGGATAGTCACGTCTGAGAGAGCACTGGGATAGTCACGTCTTAGAGAGCACTGGGATAGTCATGCCTGAGAGACCACTGAGATAGTCACGTCTGAGAGAGCACTGGGAGAGTCATGTATGAGAGAGCACTGGGATAGTGTTGTCTGAGAGAGCCCTGGGATAGTCATGTCTGAGAGAGCACTGGGAAAGTGTTGTCTGAGAGAGCACTGGGATAGTCATGTCTGAGAGAGCACTGGGATAGTCACGTCTGAGAGAGTACTGGGATAGTCACGTCTAAGAGAGCATGGGATAGTCATGTCTGAGGGGGCACTGGGATAGTCACGTCTGAGAGAGCACTGGGATATTCATGCCTGAGAGAGCACTGAGATAGTCACGTCTGAGAGAGCACTGGGATAGACATATCTGAGAGAGCACTGGGATAGTGTTGTATGAGAGAGCACTGGGATAGTCATGTCTGAGAGAGCACTGGTATAGTGTTGTCTGAGAGAGTACTGGGATAGTCATATCAGACAGAGCACTGGGATAGTCATGTCTGAGAGAGCACTGGGATAGTCAAGTCTGAGAGAGCACTGGGATAGTCAAGTCTGAGAGAGCACTGGGATAGTCACATCTGTGGGGGCACTGGGATAGTCACATCGGAGAGAGCACTGGGATAGCCATGTCAGAGAGAGCTCTGGGATAGTCACACCTGAGAGAGCAATGGGATAGGCACATCTGAGAGAGCACTGTGATAATCCTGTGTGAGAGAGCACTGGGATAGTGTTTTCTGAGAGAGCACTGGGATAGTCATGTCTGAGAGAGCACTGGGATAGTGCTGTCTGAGAGAGCACTGGGATAGTCATGTCTGAGAGCGCACTGGGATAGTCATGTCTGAGAGCGCACTGGGACAGTCATGTCTGAGAGAGCACTGGGATTGTGATGTCTGAGAGAGCACGGGGATAGTCACATCTGAGTGAGCACTGGGATATTGTCTTCTGAGAGAGCATTGGGATAGTCATGTCTGAGAGAGCACTGGGATAGTCATGCCTGAGAGAACACTGGGATAGTCATGTCTGAGAGAGCACTGGGATAGTCATGTCGGAGAGAGCACTGGGTAGTGTTGTCTGAGAGACCCCTGGGCTAGTCATTTCTGTGAGAGCACTGGGATAGACATGTTTGCGAGAGCACTGGGCTAGTCATGTCTGAGATAGCACTGGGATAGTCACGTCTGAGAGAGCACTGGGATAGTCATATCTGAGAGAGACCTGCGATAGTCATGTCTGAGAGAGCACTGGGATAGTCATGTCTGAGAGAGAACTGGGATAGTGTTGTCTGAGAGAGCATAGGGATAGTCACTTCTGAGAGAGCACTGGGATAGTGTTGTCTGAGAGAGCACTGCGATAGTGTTGTCTGAGCGTGCACTGGCACTGGGATAGTCACGTCTGAGAGATCACTTGGATAGTGTTGTCTGAGAGAGCACTGGGATAGTCATGTCTGAGAGTGCACTGGGATAGTCACATCTGAGAGAGCACTGGGATAGTGTTGTCTGGGATAGTCACATCTGAGAGAGCACTGGGATAGTCACGTCTGAGAGTGCACTGGGATAGTCATGTCTGAGAGATCACTGGGATAGTAACGCCTGAGAGGGCACTGGGATAGTGTTGTCTTAAAGAGCACTGGGATAGTCATGCCTGAGAGAGCACTGGGATAGACATGCCTGAGAGAGCACTGGGATAGTCACGTCTGAGAGAGCACTGGGATAGTCATGTCTGAGAGATCACTGGGATAGTAACGCCTGAGAGGGCACTGGGATAGTGTTGTCTTAAAGAGCACTGGGATAGTCATGCCTGAGAGAGCACTGGGATAGACATGCCTGAGAGAGCACTGGGATAGTCACGTCTGAGAGAGTACTGGGATAGTCACGTCTGAGAGAGCACTGGGATAGTCACGTCTGAGAGAGCACTGGGATAGTCATGCCTGAGAGACCACTGAGATAGTCACGTCTGAGAGAGCACTGGGAGAGTCATGTATGAGAGAGCACTGGGATAGTGTTGTCTGAGAGAGCACTGGGATAGTCATGTCTGAGAGAGCACTGGGAAAGTGTTGTCTGAGAGGGCACTGGGATAGTCATGTCTGAGAGAGCACTGGGATAGTCACGTCTGAGAGAGTACTGGGATAGTCACGTCTAAGAGAGCATGGTATAGTCATGTCTGAGGGGGCACTGGGATAGTCACGTCTGAGAGAGCACTGGGATATTCATGCCTGAGAGAGCACTGAGATAGTCACGTCTGAGAGAGCACTGGGATAGTGTTGTCTGAGTGAGCACTGGGATAGTCATGTCTGAGAGAGCACTGGGATAGTGTTGTCTGAGTGAGCACTGGGATAGTCATGTCTGAGAGAGCACTGGGATAATCATGTCTGAGAGAGCACTGGGATAGTCATGTCTGAGAGAGCAGTGGGATAGTCCTGTCTGAGAGCGCACTGGGATAGTCATGTCTGAGTGAGCACTGCGATAGTGTTGTCTGAGAGACTACAGGGATAGTCTCATTTGAGAGAGCACTGGGATACTCATGTCTGAGAGAGCACTGCTATAGTGTTGTCTGAGTGAGCACTGGGATAGTCATGTCTGAGAGAGCACTGGGATAATCATGTCTGAGAGAGCACTGGGATAGTCATGTCTGAGAGAGCACTGGGATAGTCATGTCTGGGAGTGCACTGCGATAGTGTTGTCTGCGAGAGCACAGGGTTAGTAACGCCTGAGAGAGCACTGGGATAGTGTTGTCTGAGAGAGCTCTGGGATAGTCACTTCTGAGAGAGCACTGTGATAACATGTGTGAGAGAGCACTGGGATTGTCATGTCTGAGGTAGCACTGGGATAGTCACGTCCAAGAGCACTTGGTTAGTCACGTCTGAGAGATGCCTGGGATAGTCATGTCGCAGAGAGCACTGCGATACTCATGTCTGAGGGGGCACTGGGATAGTCATGTCTGAGAGCGCACTGGGATAGTCATGTCTGAGAGAGCACTGGGATAGTCATGTCTGAGAGAGCACTGGGATATTCATGTCTGAGTGTGCACTGGGATAGTCACATCTGAGAGAGCACTGGTATACTCATGTCTGAAATAGCACTGGGATAGTGTTGGCTGAGAGAGCACTGGGATAGTCATGTCTGAGTGAGCACTGGGATAGTGTTGTCTGAGAGAGCACTGGGATAGTCATGTCCTAGAGAGCACTGGGATAGTCATGTTTGAGAGAGCACTGGGATAGTCATGTCTGAGAGAGCACTGGGATATTCATGTCTGAGAGAGCACTGGGATAGTGTTGTCTGAGAGAGCACTGGGATAGTCATGTCTGAGAGAGCACTGGGATAGTCATGTCTGAGAGAACATTGGGATAGTCATGCCTGAGAGAGCACTGGTATAGTCATGTCTGAGAGAGCACAGGGATAGTCACGTCTGAGAGAGTACTGGGATAGTCACGTCTAAGAGAGCATGGGATAGTCATGTCTGACGGGGCACTGGGATAGTCACGTCTGAGAGAGCACTGGGATATTCATGCCTGAGAGAGCTCTGGGATACTCACGTCTGAGAGGGCACTGGGATAGACATATCTGAGAGAGCACTGGGATAGTGTTGTATGAGAGAGCACTGGGATAGTCATGTCTGAGAGAGCACTGGTATAGTGTTGTCTGAGAGAGTACTGGGATAGTCATATCAGACAGAGCACTGGGATAGTCATGTCTGAGAGAGCACTGGGATAGTCACATCTGTGGGGGCACTGGGATAGTAATGTCTGAGAGGGCACTCGGATAATGATGTCTGAGAGAGCACTGGTATAGTCCTGTCTGAGCTAGCACTGGGATAGTCACCTCTGAAAAAGAACTGGGATAGTCATGTCTGAGAGAGCACTGGGATAGTGTTGTCTGAGAGAGCTCTGGGATAGTCACTTCTGAGAGAGCACTGGGATAACATGTGTGAGAGAGCACTGGGATAGTCATATCAGACAGAGCACTGGGATAGTCATGTCTGAGAGATGCCTCATGTCGGAGAGTGAAATGCGTTAGTCACGTCTGAGAGAGCACTGGGATAGTGTTGTCTGAGAGAGCACTGGGATAGTCACGTCTGTGGGGGCACTGGGATAGTAATGTCTGAGAGAGCACTCGGATAATGATGTCTGAGAGAGCACTGGTATAGTCCTGTCTGAGCTAGCACTGGGATAGTCACCTCTGAAAAAGAACTGGGATAGTCATGTCTGAGAGAGCACTGGGATAGTATTGTCTGAGAGAGCACTGGGATAGTCATGTCTGAGAGAGCACTGGTATTGTCATGTCTGAGAGAGAACTGGGATAGTATTGTCTGAGAGAGCATAGGGATAGTCACTTCTGAGAGAGCACTGGGATAGTGTTGTCTGAGAGAGCACTGCGATAGTGTTGTCTCAGCGTGCACTGGCACTGGGATAGTCACGTCTGAGAGATCACTTGGATAGTGTTGTCTGAGAGAGCACTGGGATAGTCATGTCTGAGAGAGCACTGAGATAGTCATGTCTGAGAGAGCATTGGGATAGTGTTGTCTGGGATAGTCACATCTGAGAGAGCACTGGGATAGTCACGTCTGAGAGAGCACTGGGATAGTCACGTCTGAGAGAGCACTGGGATAGTCATGTCTGAGAGATCACTGGGATAGTAACGCCTGAGAGGGCACTGGGATAGTGTTGTCTTAAAGAGCACTGGGATAGTCATGCCTGAGAGAGCACTGGGATAGTCACGTCTGAGAGAGTACTGGGATAGTCACGTCTGAGAGAGTACTGGGATAGTCACGTCTGAGAGAGCACTGGGATAGTCATGCCTGAGAGACCACTGAGATAGTCACGTCTGAGAGAGCACTGGGAGAGTCATGTATGAGAGAGCACTGGGATAGTGTTGTCTGAGAGAGCCCTGGGATAGTCATGTCTGAGAGAGCACTGGGAAAGTCACGTCTGAGAGAGTACTGGGATAGTCACGTCTAAGAGAGCATGGGATAGTCATGTCTGAGGGGGCACTGGGATAGTCACGTCTGAGAGAGCACTGGGATATTCATGCCTGAGAGAGCACTGAGATAGTCACGTCTGAGAGAGCACTGGGATAGACATATCTGAGAGAGCACTGGGATAGTGTTGTATGAGAGAGCACTGGGATAGTCATGTCTGAGAGAGCACTGGTATAGTGTTGTCTGAGAGAGTACTGGGATAGTCAAGTCTGAGAGAGCACTGGGATAGTCACATCTGTGGGGGCACTGGGATAGTCACATCGGAGAGAGCACTGGGATAGCCATGTCAGAGAGAGCTCTGGGATAGTCACACCTGAGAGAGCAATGGGATAGGCACATCTGAGAGAGCACTGGGATAATCCTGTGTGAGAGAGCACTGGGATAGTGTTTTCTGAGAGAGCACTGGGATAGTCATGTCTGAGAGAGCACTGGGATAGTGCTGTCTGAGAGAGCACTGGGATAGTCATGTCTGAGAGCGCACTGGGATAGTCATGTCTGAGAGCGCACTGGGACAGTCATGTCTGAGAGAGCACTGGGATAGTCATGTCTGAGAGCGCACTGGGACAGTCATGTCTGAGAGAGCACTGGGATTGTGATGTCTGAGAGAGCACGGGGATAGTCACATCTGAGTGAGCACTGGGATATTGTCTTCTGAGAGAGCATTGGGATAGTCATGTCTGAGAGAGCACTGGGATAGTCATGCCTGAGAGAACACTGGGATAGTCATGTCTGAGAGAGCACTGGGATAGTCATGTCGGAGAGAGCACTGGGTAGTGTTGTCTGAGAGACCCCTGGGCTAGTCATTTCTGAGAGAGCACTGGGATAGACATGTTTGCGAGAGCACTGGGATAGTCATGTCTGAGATAGCACTGGGATAGTCACGTCTGAGAGAGCACTGGGATAGTCATATCTGAGAGAGACCTGCGATAGTCATGTCTGAGAGAGCACTGGTATTGTCATGTCTGAGAGAGAACTGGGATAGTGTTGTCTGAGAGAGCATAGGGATAGTCACTTCTGAGAGAGCACTGGGATAGTGTTGTCTGAGAGAGCACTGCGATAGTGTTGTCTCAGCGTGCACTGGCACTGGGATAGTCACGTCTGAGAGATCACTTGGATAGTGTTGTCTGAGAGAGCACTGGGATAGTCATGTCTGAGAGAGCACTGAGATAGTCACGTCTGAGAGAGCATTGGGATAGTGTTGTCTGAGAGAGCACTGGGATAGTCACGTCTGAGAGAGCACTGGGATAGTCACATCTGAGAGAGCACTGGGATAGTGTTGTCTGGGATAGTCACATCTGAGAGAGCACTGGGATAGTCACGTCTGAGAGAGCACTGGGATAGTCACGTCTGAGAGAGCACTGGGATAGTCATGTCTGAGAGATCACTGGGATAGTAACGCCTGAGAGGGCACTGGGATAGTGTTGTCTTAAAGAGCACTGGGATAGTCATGCCTGAGAGAGCACTGGGATAGTCACGTCTGAGAGAGTACTGGGATAGTCACGTCTGAGAGAGCACTGGGATAGTCACGTCTTAGAGAGCACTGGGATAGTCATGCCTGAGAGACCACTGAGATAGTCACGTCTGAGAGAGCACTGGGAGAGTCATGTATGAGAGAGCACTGGGATAGTGCTGTCTCAGAGAGCCCTGGGATAGTCATGTCTGAGAGAGCACTGGGAAAGTGTTGTCTGAGAGAGCACTGGGATAGTCATGTCTGAGAGAGCACTGGGATAGTCACGTCTGAGAGAGTACTGGGATAGTCACGTCTAAGAGAGCATGGGATAGTCATGTCTGAGGGGGCACTGGGATAGTCACGTCTGAGAGAGCACTGGGATATTCATGCCTGAGAGAGCACTGAGATAGTCACGTCTGAGAGAGCACTGGGATAGACATATCTGAGAGAGCACTGGGATAGTGTTGTATGAGAGAGCACTGGGATAGACATATCTGAGAGAGCACTGGGATAGTCATGTCTGAGAGAGCACTGGGATAGTCATGTCTGAGAGAGCACTGGTATAGTGTTGTCTGAGAGAGTACTGGGATAGTCATATCAGACAGAGCACTGGGATAGTCATGTCTGAGAGAGCACTGGGATAGTCAAGTCTGAGAGAGCACTGGGATAGTCAAGTCTGAGAGAGCACTGGGATAGTCACATCTGTGGGGGCACTGGGATAGTCACATCGGAGAGAGCACTGGGATAGCCATGTCAGAGAGAGCTCTGGGATAGTCACACCTGAGAGAGCAATGGGATAGGCACATCTGAGAGAGCACTGTGATAATCCTGTGTGAGAGAGCACTGGGATAGTGTTTTCTGAGAGGGCACTGGGATAGTGTTGTCTTAAAGAGCACTGGGATAGTCATGCCTGAGAGAGCACTGGGATAGACATGCCTGAGAGAGCACTGGGATAGTCACGTCTGAGAGAGTACTGGGATAGTCACGTCTGAGAGAGCACTGGGATAGTCACGTCTGAGAGAGCACTGGGATAGTCATGCCTGAGAGACCACTGGGATAGTCACGTCTGAGAGAGCACTGGGAGAGTCATGTATGAGAGAGCACTGGGATAGTGTTGTCTGAGAGAGCACTGGGATAGTCATGTCTGAGAGAGCACTGGGAAAGTGTTGTCTGAGAGGGCACTGGGATAGTCATGTCTGAGAGAGCACTGGGATAGTCACGTCTGAGAGAGCCAAGGGTTAGTCATGTCTGAGAGAACACTGGGATAGTCACGTCTAAGAGAGCATGGTATAGTCATGTCTGAGGGGGCACTGGGATAGTCACGTCTGAGAGAGCACTGGGATATTCATGCCTGAGAGAGCACTGAGATAGTCACGTCTGAGAGAGCACTGGGATAGTGTTGTCTGAGAGAGCACTGGGATAGTCATTTCTGAGAGTGCACTGGGATAGTCATGTCTGAGAGCGCACTGGGACAGTCATGTCTGAGAGAGCACTGGGATTGTGATGTCTGAGAGAGCACGGGGATAGTCACATCTGAGTGAGCACTGGGATATTGTCTTCTGAGAGAGCATTGGGATAGTCATGTCTGAGAGAGCACTGGGATAGTCATGCCTGAGAGAACACTGGGATAGTCATGTCTGAGAGAGCACTGGGATAGTCATGTCGGAGAGAGCACTGGGTAGTGTTGTCTGAGAGACCCCTGGGCTAGTCATTTCTGTGAGAGCACTGGGATAGACATGTTTGCGAGAGCACTGGGATAGTCATGTCTGAGATAGCACTGGGATAGTCACGTCTGAGAGAGCACTGGGATAGTCATATCTGAGAGAGACCTGCGATAGTCATGTCTGAGAGAGCACTGGGATAGTCATGTCTGAGAGAGAACTGGGATAGTGTTGTCTGAGAGAGCATAGGGGTAGTCACTTCTGAGAGAGCACTGGGATAGTGTTGTCTGAGAGAGCACTGCGATAGTGTTGTCTGAGCGTGCACTGGCACTGGGATAGTCACGTCTGAGAGATCACTTGGATAGTGTTGTCTGAGAGAGCACTGGGATAGTCATGTCTGAGAGAGCACTGAGATAGTCACGTCTGAGAGAGCATTGGGATAGTGTTGTCTGAGAGAGCACTGGGATAGTCATGTCTGAGAGTGCACTGGGATAGTCACATCTGAGAGAGCACTGGGATAGTGTTGTCTGGGATAGTCACATCTGAGAGAGCACTGGGATAGTCACGTCTGAGAGAGCACTGGGATAGTCACGTCTGAGAGAGCACTGGGATAGTCATGTCTGAGAGATCACTGGGATAGTAACGCCTGAGAGGGCACTGGGATAGTGTTGTCTTAAAGAGCACTGGGATAGTCATGCCTGAGAGAGCACTGGGATAGACATGCCTGAGAGAGCACTGGGATAGTCACGTCTGAGAGAGTACTGGGATAGTCACGTCTGAGAGAGCACTGGGATAGTCACGTCTGAGAGAGCACTGGGATAGTCATGCCTGAGAGACCACTGAGATAGTCACGTCTGAGAGAGCACTGGGAGAGTCATGTCTGAGAGAGCACTGGGAAAGTGTTGTCTGAGAGGGCACTGGGATAGTCATGTCTGAGAGAGCACTGGGATAGTCACGTCTGAGAGAGTACTGGGATAGTCACGTCTAAGAGAGCATGGTATAGTCATGTCTGAGGGGGCACTGGGATAGTCACGTCTGAGAGAGCACTGGGATATTCATGCCTGAGAGAGTACTGAGATAGTCACGTCTGAGAGAGCACTGGGATAGTGTTGTCTGAGTGAGCACTGGGATAGTCATGTCTGAGAGAGCACTGGGATAGTGTTGTCTGAGTGAGCACTGGGATAGTCATGTCTGAGAGAGCACTGGGATAATCATGTCTGAGAGAGCACTGGGATAGTCATGTCTGAGAGAGCAGTGGGATAGTCCTGTCTGAGAGCGCACTGGGATAGTCATGTCTGAGTGAGCACTGCGATAGTGTTGTCTGAGAGACTACAGGGATAGTCTCATTTGAGAGAGCACTGGGATACTCATGTCTGAGAGAGCACTGCTATAGTGTTGTCTGAGTGAGCACTGGGATAGTCATGTCTGAGAGAGCACTGGGATAATCATGTCTGAGAGAGCACTGGGATAGTCATGTCTGAGAGAGCACTGGGATAGTCATGTCTGGGAGTGCACTGCGATAGTGTTGTCTGAGAGAGCACAGGGTTAGTAACGCCTGAGAGAGCACTGGGATAGTGTTGTCTGAGAGAGCTCTGGGATAGTCACTTCTGAGAGAGCACTGTGATAACATGTGTGAGAGAGCACTGGGATTGTCATGTCTGAGGTAGCACTGGGATAGTCACGTCCGAGAGCACTTGGTTAGTCACGTCTGAGAGATGCCTGGGATAGTCATGTCGCAGAGAGCACTGCGATACTCATGTCTGAGGGGGCACTGGGATAGTCATGTCTGAGAGCGCACTGGGATAGTCATGTCTGAGAGAGCACTGGGATAGTCATGTCTGAGAGAGCACTGGGATATTCATGTCTGAGTGTGCACTGGGATAGTCACATCTGAGAGAGCACTGGTATACTCATGTCTGAAATAGCACTGGGATAGTGTTGGCTGAGAGAGCACTGGGATAGTCATGTCTGAGTGAGCACTGGGATAGTGTTGTCTGAGAGAGCACTGGGATAGTCATGTCCTAGAGAGCACTGGGATAGTCATGTTTGAGAGAGCACTGGGATAGTCATGTCTGAGAGAGCACTGGGATATTCATGTCTGAGAGAGCACTGGGATAGTCATGTTTGAGAGAGCACTGGGATAGTCATGTCTGAGAGAGCACTGGGATAGTGTTGTCTGAGAGAGCACTGGGATATTCATGTCTGAGAGAGCACTGGGATAGTCATGTTTGAGAGAGCACTGGGATATTCATGTCTGAGAGAGCACTGGGATAGTCATGTCTGAGAGAGCACTGGGATAGTCATGTCTGAGAGAGCACTGGGATAGTGTTGTCTGAGAGGGCTCAGGGATAGGCACTTCTGAGAGAGCACTGGGATAGTGCTGTCTGAGAGAGCACTGGGATAGTGTTGTCTGAGAGAGCACTGGCACTGGGATAGTCACGTCTGAGAGAGCACTGGGATAGTGTTGTCTGAGAGAGCACTGGGATAGTCATGTCTGAGAGATTACTGGGATATTCACGTCTGAGAGAGCACTGGGATAGTGTTGTCTGAGAGAGCACTGGGATAGTCATGTCTGAGAGAGCACTGGGAAATTCATGTCTGAGAGACCACTGGGATAGTCACGTCTGAGAGAGCACTGGGATAGTGTTGTCTGGGATTGTCACGTCTGAGAGAGCACTGGGATAGTCACATCTGAGAGAGCACTTGGATAGTCACGTCTGAGAGAGCTCTGGGAAATTCATGTCTGAGTGAGCATTGGGATAGTCACGTCTGTGAGAGCACTGGGATAGTGTTGTCTGAGAGAGCACAGGGATAGTCATGTCTGAGAGAGCACTGGAATAGTCACGTCTGAGTGAGCACTGGGATAGTGTTGTCTGAGAGAGCACTGGGATAGTCATGTCTGAGGGAGCACTGGGATAGTCATGTCTGAGAGAGCACTGGGATAGTCATGTCTGAGAGAGCACTGGGATAGTGTTGTCTGAGAGAGCACAGGGATAGTCACTTCTGAGAGAGCACTGGGATAGTGTTGTCTGAGGGAGCACTGGGATAGTGTTGTCTGAGCGTGCACTGGCACTGGGATAGTCACGTCTGAGAGATCACTTGGATAGTGTTTTCTGAGAGAGCACTGGGATAGTCATGTCTGAGAGAGCACTGGTATAGTCACGTCTAAGAGAGCACTGGGATAGTGTTGTCTGGGATAGTCACGTCTGAGAGAGCACTGGGAAATTCATGTCTGAGAGAGCACTGGGATATTCACGTCTGTGAGAGCACTGGGATATTGTTTTCTGAGAGAGCACTGGGATAGTCATGTCTGAGAGAGCTCTGGGATAGTCATGTCTGAAAGAGCACTGGGATTGTCATGTCTGAGTGAGCACTGGGATAGTCACGTCTGAGAGAGCACTGGGATAGTCAAGTCTGAGAGAGCACTGTGATCGTCACGTCTGAGAGAGCTCTGGGATAGTCACATCTGTGAGAGCACTGGGATAGTGTTGTCTGAGAGAGCACTGGGATAGTCATGTCTGAGAGAGCACAGGGATAGTCATGTCTGAGAGAGCACTGGGATAGTGTTGTCTGAGAGAGCACAGGTATAGTCACTTCTGTGAGAGCACTGGGATAGTGTTGTCTGAGGGAGCACTGGGATAGTCATGTCTGAGAGCCCATTGGGATAGTGTTTTCTATGTGAGCACTGGTATAGTCATGTCTGAGAGAGCACAGGGATAGTCACATCTGAGAGAGCACTGGGATAGTCTTGTTTGAGAGAGCACTGGGATAGTTAAGTCTCTGAGAGCACTGGGATAGTGTTGTCTGAGAGAGCACTGGGATAGTCACGTCTGAGAGAGCACTAGGATAGTCACGTCTGAGAGAGCACTGTGGTAGTCACGTCTGAGAGATCACTGGGATATTCACATCTGTGAGAGCACTGGGATAGTGTTGTCTGAGAAAGCACTGGGTTAGTCCTGTCTGAGAGTGCATTGGGATTGTCTTTTCTATGTGAGCACTGGGATAGTCATGTCTGAGAGAGCACTGGGATAGTCACATCTGAGAGAGCACTGGGATAATCTTGTCTGAGAGAGCACCGGGATAGTCACGTCTGTGCGAGCACTGGGATAGTCATGTCTGAGAGCGCATTGGGATAGTGTTTTCTATGTGAGCACTGGGATAGTCATGTCTGAGAGAGCACTGGGATAGTCACATCTGAGAGAGCACTGGGATACTCATGTCTGAGAGAGCACTGGGATAGTCATGTCTGAGAGAGCACTGGGATAGTCACGTGTGAGAGAGAACTAGGATAGTCACGTCTGAGAGAGCACTGGGATAGTATTGTCTGAGAGAGCACTGGGATAGTCATGTCTGGGAGAGCACTGGAATAGTCATGTCTGAGATAGCCTTGGGATCGTCATGTCTGGGAGTGCACTGGGATAGTCACTTCTGAGAGAGCACTGGGATAGTCATGTCTGAGGGAGCACTGGAATATTCACGCCTGAGAGAGCACTGGGATAGTCACTTCTGAGAGAGCACTGGGATAGTCATGTCTGAGGGAGCACTGGAATATTCACCCCTGAGAGAGCACTGGGATAGTCATGTCTGAGGGAGCACTGGGATCGTCATGTCTGAGAGAGCACTGGGATAGTCATGTCTGAGAGAGCACTGGGATAGTCATGTCTGAGAGAGCACTGGGATTTTACGCCTGAGAGAGCACTGGGATAGTCATGTCTGAGAGAGCACTGGGATAGTCATGTCTGAGAGAGCACTGGGGTAGTCATGTCTGAGAGTGCACTGGGATAGTCATGTCTGAGGGAGCACTGGGATAGTCATGTCTGAGAGAGCACTGGGATAGTCATGTCTGAGAGAGCACTGGGATAGTCATGTCTGAGAGAGCACTGGGATTTCACGCCTGAGAGAGCACTGGGATAGTTATGTCTGAGAGAGCACTGGGATAGTCATGTCTGAGAGAGCACTGGGATAGTCACATCTGAGTGAGCACTTGGATAGTCACATCTGAGAGAGCGCTGGGATAGTCATGTCTGAGAGAGCACTGGGATAGTCATTTCTGAGAGAGCACTTCGATAGTCATGTCTGGGAAGCAACAAGGGCACAAATCATGTTGGCCACAGATGAGTAAGGAAAACAGTTGTCCCTCGTACCCTTGGTCGCAAGTGGCAGGTAATTATCAACACTAACATTATTATGCAGCCTGATTTTTCTCAGAGGATCATTAGTCTTTGTAATGCTCTTCCCCAGAGAGCAATGGAGGCTGGGTCATCGAATACATTCAAGGCTGAGTTAGACAGATTGTTAACAGACAAAAATGTCAAGGGTTATGGGAGGCAGACAGGAATGTGGAGTTATGGGCGCACTCACTGCAAACCCGAGGGGCCAAATGGCTTACTCCTGCTCCTCTCTTTGATGAATCATAGAGCCATAGAATCATAGAGGTCGACCGCACAGAAAAAGGCCCTTTGGCCCTTCGAGTCTGCGCCAGTCAAACGGGTACCTAACGATTCTAATCATCTGAGATAAAAGCAAAAAACTGCGGATGCTGGAAATCTACAACAAAAACAAGAAAACCTGGAAAAACTCAGCAGGTCTGGCAGCATCTGGGGAGAGGGATACAGTTGATGTTTCGAGTCTGTATACGAAGTGTCATTCGGACTCGAAACGTCACCCGTATCCCTCTCCGCAGATGCTGTCAGGCCTGCTGAGTTTCTCCAGGTATTTTGTTTTTACTCTAATGATCTTATGATTTGACTGCACCTTTGTGTTTTCCTCCCTGTTCCACTTACTGTGGAGTAAGGAGGAGGGCCAGATTGGTCTAAGGCAAGTATTAGTCGGATATTTCCAGCATTAATGCCCTTAACAGGAATCAGCTGCAGCTTATTTAAGTAATTATGTGCAAAATCTCTGAATTGCAATGAGTTATTTTCATTTGGCTCTGCCTGGCTGTCTCCTCTTTGAAGGTCAGACAGTACATCATAACACACGCTGACTCCTATCTGGTCAATCTCTCCACATAGCTGCCATAACACTTTATGAATTATGCCGACGTTGATATTATTCTCCCCCTGCTCCACCCCAGCCTTTCACAATTCAAACTTGGGGTGGAGGGAGTTAACTGTTCCGCTGAAGTTTGCTGCATTTTACAGTCCCGCTCCCCCCTGAGATGCTGCAATAAAATTCTATCCTGAGTGTCACTGCTCCAGTATTCCTGATTTTCCTGCTCTTCTCTCCTACCCTACCCACCCTTCTCGGCACCCATCTCAGCCCCCCAATGAAGACTGCTTTAATTCTTTAATTTCAATGAATAATTAGCAATGCAATCTGATTCTAGGTCTTTAATATTCACTTATCCCATCTTCTCTGCAGCCGAACAGTGTACAGGCTTTGCACCTTGCCCTGTCCTACTTTCCAGCCACCAGCAACAGCCATTCCCTGCAAACGAATGGGACCTGTCCAAGCCTTGCACCTTCTCTTCGAATTGCCCGGGGGGTTCGGGGAGGCTCTGGTTCCCCATTTGTCACACCATGGCAACGCCTTGGCCAATCAGAGTTGACTTGCCAACTAATCATGGTCCAAGCAAACTGTGAAGCCTTGGAGTGCAGGTTAGGACAATGCCTGACAAGAGAGTCCAGGATGTAAAAAAATAAAAACAAAAAAACTGCGGATGCTGGAAATCCAAAACAAAAACAGAATTACCTGGAAAAACTCAGCAGGTCTGGCAGCATCGGCGGAGAAGAAAAGAGTTGACGTTTCGAGTCCTCATGACCCTTCGACAGAACTTGAGTTCGAGTCCAGGAAAGAGCTGAAATATAAGCTGGTTTAAGGTGTGTGTGTGGGGGGCGGAGAGATAGAGAGACAGAGAGGTGGAGGGGGTTGGTGTAGCTTGTTTGTCGCTACAACCACACCAACCCCCTCCACCTCTCTGTCTCTCTATCTCTCCGCCCCCCACACACACACCTTAAACCAGCTTATATTTCAGCTCTTTCCTGGACTCGAACTCAAGTTCTGTCGAAGGGTCATGAGGACTCGAAACGTCAACTCTTTTCTTCTCCGCCGATGCTGCCAGACCTGCTGAGTTTTTCCAGGGAGTCCAGGATGTAGTTGAATGGCCAAAGCTGTCGCCACTCGGTCATGTGGTGTGGGACGGTGGTAGGTGGGATTTTGGTCAACTGTCATGCGCACTAAACACTGGGCATCTGTGTGGTGGCCTGGTGAGGCCGGAATGCCCAAAGTGGCCTTGAGAGGCAGCCACAGGCGATGACTTCATCAAGAGTCCTCCTTTGGGGACAATTGCTGACCCTTGTGTCTCTCTCTTTGATACTCCAGCGTGAATACCGTCAGGAGCATTGAGTCTGGAGATCTCGCTGTCTGCCTGATTTCTTGTAGGCAGGGAGAGAAGACGGAGAAGTATGTGACGGAGGCGTGTGTCTCGCCAAAGGGAGGAGCAGAACCCTGAAGACCAAGGGGGTGGCACAGCTTCCTCTGCACACAGAGGGTGAACCCCACTGAGCCATCACCTGTGGTCACCTCACTTGACCCAGGGTCACATGTGCCACCTTCCGCAGGATTTGGTGCCACAGGGACTCGGAGGGCATTCACCGCCAGTGGCAGTGAAGGTGGCCACCGCAGTGGTCAATTTCTATGGCAGTGGCTCCTTCCAGGGCTCCACTGGGCAGGATCTTGCGAGCCTCCGCCCACAAATGTGTCCAGAAGATCACAAAACTCCCTCCCTAACAGCACTGTGGGTGTACCCACACCACATGGACTGCAGTGGTTCAAGAAGGCAGCTCACCACCACCTTCTCAAGGGCAACTAGGGATGGGCAATAAATGCTGGGCCAGCCAGATATGTGAAAAGAATAAATTTTAAAAAGGCAGGGTAAGTGTGTGAGTAACAAACTGACAGATGGTGTATCCTGTGAGATGTCAGATTATTCACTTTGGTAACAAGGATAGAAAAGTGGAATATTTTTCAAAAGATGTGAAACTTTTTAAATGTTTGTATTCAGGTTGACTTGGCTGAACTTGAACCAGGAACACAGAAACTTAGCATGCAAATACAGCAAGCAATTTAGAAGGTAAACGGCATGTTAGCCTTTATTGTAAGAGGGTTGAAGCACATAAGCAAGGAAATCTTCTTACAGTTGCACAGGGTTTTGGTGAGACCACATCTGGAACACTGTGTGCAGTTTCAGTCTCCATATTTAAGAAAGGATTTACTTACATTGGAGGTGGTATAGCGAAGGTTGTTCAGATTGGGATGAGAGGGTTGAGTAAATTGGGTTTATATTCTCTAGAGTTTAGAAGAATGAGAAGCGACGTCATTGAAATTCACAAGATTCTGAAGGGGTTTGACAGGGTGGACGCTGAGAGATTGTTTCCACTGGTCGGGGAATCTAAAACCCAGGGCCACAGTCTGAGGATAAGGGGCTGATCATTTAGGACTGAGATGAGGAGAAACTACTTCACTCAAAGGGGTGTGAATCTTTGGATTTCTCTACCCCAGAGGGTTGTGGATGCTCCAGGATTATATCGTAAATTTAAGGATGGGTTAGAGGGATTTTTTGATCATTCAGAGAATCCAGGGATATGGGGAATGGGTGGGAAAATGGAGTTGAAGCCCATTGTGATTGTATTGAATAGTGGAGCAGGCTCCAGGGGCCATGTGTTCTACTCCTGCTGCTCCTGTCTTAGAATATGAATGCATGTGAAATTCATTTTTTGATCAGTTAGATTTCAATGCTGTTGCTATGGAGAAAAGTGAGGCTGATCAGATTCTCCACATATGAAAGAAGCATTTCTAGACCAAACTCCTGCTTCAATGTTTCCATCACAGCCCAGCCTGTGTCTGAGTATAAAAATGCCATGAACTGAAAAGCGAGTTAAATATAGCAAGTTCCATCCGCTGGAGCAGCCACAAACTAGCAGCTTTGAGAAGTGAAAAAAAGTCACATGAGAGGTTGTTTATCCATTGGCAAACCCTGTTTGATGGGGACGGTGTAGAGGGAGCTTTACTCTGTATCTAACTCCTTGGTGTACCTGTCCTGGGAGTGTTTGGTGGGGACAGTGTAGAGGGAGATTTACTCTGTATCTAACCCCGTGCTGTACCTGTCCTGGGAGTGTTTGATGGGGACAGTGTAGAGGGAGCTTTACTCTGTATCTAACCCCGTGCTGTACCTGTCCTGGGAGTGTTTGATGGGGACAGTGTAGAGGGAGCTTTACTCTGTATCTAACCCCGTGCTGTACCTGTCCTGGGAGTGTTTGATGGGGACGGTGTAGAGGGAGCATTACTCTGTATCTAACCCCGTGCTGTACCTGTCCTGAGAGTGATTGCTGGGGACAGTGTAGAGGGAGCTTTACTCTGTATCTAACCCCGTCCTGTACCTGTCCTGGGAGTGTTTGATGGGGGCAGTGTAGAGGGAGATTTACTCTGTATCTAACCCCGTGCTGTACCTGTCCTGGGAGTGTTTGATGGGGACAGTGTAGAGGGAGATTTACTCTGTATCTAACCCCGTACTGTACCTGTCCTGGGAGTGTTTGGTGGGGACAGTGTAGAGGGAGATTTACTCTGTATCTAACCCCGTGCTGTACCTGTCCTGGGAGTGTTTGATGGGGACAGTGTAGAGGGATATTTACTCTGTATCTAACCCCGTGCTGTACCTGTCCTGGGAGTGTTTGATGGTGACAGTGTAGAGAGAGCTTTACTCTGTATCTAACCCCGTACTGTACCTGTCCTGGGAGTGTTTGATGGTGACATTGTAGAGGGAGATTTACTCTGTATCTAACCCCATGCTGTACCTGTCCTGGGAGTGTTTGATGGTGACATTGTAGAGGGAGATTTACTCTGTATCTAACCCTGTGCTGTACCTGTCCTGGGAGTGTTTGATGGGGACAGTGTAGAGGGAGATTTACTCTGTATCTCACCCTGTATGTACCTGTCCCGGGAGTGTTTGGTGGGGACAGCGTAGAGGGAGCATTACTCTGTATCTAACCCCGTGCTGTACCTGTCCTGGGAGTGTTTGATGGGGACAGTGTAGAGGGAGCTTTACTCTGTATCTAACCCCGTGCTGTACCTGTCCTGGGTGTGTTTGATGGGGACAGTGTAGAGGGAGCTTTACTCTGTATTTAATCACAGAATCACACAGTACAGAAGAGGCCCTTCCGCCCATAGAGTCTGCACTGACACGTGAGAAACACCTGACCTACCTACCTAATCCCATTTACCAGCACTTGGCCCATAGCCTTGAATGTTATGATGTGCCAAGTGCTCATCCAGGTACTTTTTAAAGGATGTGAGGCAACCCGCCTCCACCACCCTCCCAGGCAGCGCATTCCAGACCCTCACCACCCTCTGGGTGAAAATGTTTTTCCTCATATCCCCTCTAAACCCATGCTGTACCTGCCCATGATGCCTGAAACATATTTCAGCAAGTGTCCTGTATGCAGTTGAGCTCAGCAGCCCACAGGGTCTTTGTGGGACACGCATTTTGCACCGAATTCCACAGTGTCTTTGGGACACAGAGCATACTTGGTGCAGACTCTGTGGGACACACTGCAGGAGCTGCCATTAAATACAGTCTCCATTTTTTATGGATGTTAAATTGGGTTTAACCCACACCAGCATAAATAACCCTCCTTCGTTCCCATTATACTGCCACCCACCAATGCGCAATCTACTTCTACCACAATTCCTCAAGGAGCGACTGAACTAACTCCTGTTGGATCGGAAAATTATCAGCTGATCTCAGATGACTGCTGGAGTTCCTGAAATATTCCTCAGCAAAGAACATTGACAAGTTCACAGAGGCGATGGGTCAATCTGACACTGTAAATAACTCAGATTTTATTAAGAGCTTCCTCTCCTAAATGCAGCCATGGTTCACCTTCAGAAAAGGGCCTAGGGTCACATGATTTTTATTCAGCCTATCAGGCGCCATCCCAGCTCATGAAAACATTCCACAGAGAGAATTTTAATTCCTTAGCTGGCAATAAAATCTGCTGCCAAACAACCAGGCAAAGCAGGAGCCACGGGTTCTGTTGCAAACTCCCTTTAGCAGAGTCATTATTCAACATGTAAATAAGCAGCGAGCTCCAGATCACAAGGAGAAATGCAGAGAAGCAACTCCTTTTGCCCCTGTCCCTGCCCTCCCCCCCGTATCCAAATTCCTTTTGAGTACCTCCATGCGTTATTCCTCTATCCACAGGGTATTCGAGGCATCAATCGCTCTCGTGTGAGCGTTTCCTTTTCACTGTGAAATTTGCCATTTCTAGTCTGCCCTGAATAGAAGCTTGGTTAGGCCACACTTGGAATATTGCGTGCAATTCTGGTCGCCACATTACCAGAAGGATATAGAGGTATTGGAGAGGGTGCAGAGGAGGTTTACCAGGATGCTGCCTGGTCTGGAGGTTATTAGCTATGAGGAGAGGTTGGAGAAACTTGGATTGTTCTCACTAGAGCGACGGAGATTGAGGGGCGACTTGATAGAAGTTTACAAAATTATGAGTGGCATGGACAGAGTAGATGGTCAGAAGCTTTTTCCCAGGGTGGAAGTCAATTACTAGGGGACATAGATTTAAGGTGAGAGGAGAAAACTATAGAGGAGATGTGCGGGGCAAGTTTTTTACGCAGAGGGTAGTGAGTGTCTGGAATTCGCTGCCAGAGGAGGTGGTGGAAGCAGGTACGATAGTGGTGTTTAAGAGGCAGCTTGACAAATACATGAATAGGATGGGAATAGAGGGATACCGACCCCAGAAGTGCAAAATGTTTTGTTGACGGGCAATATGATCGGCACAGGCTTGGAGGGCCGAAGGGCCTGTTCCTGTGCTGTACTTTTCCTTGTTCTTTGGTCTTTGTTCTGAAGCTTTGTTTAATGTTTAACTGGTGCCAAAGGATGACCCTTAACCTTTCACATCATATTTCATATGCAACTATAAGGGCCTTAATCTGCATATTTCATTTCTTTCAAGGCAGAGGAGTCCAGGTTTTTTAGCCGATGTTGTGAGCAGGAGAGTGTTATCAGACTGGAGAATATGATAAATAGTAAGGAGAGAGGAAGTTCCATCATTGGCTTAATATGGTGTTATAGTCTCTGAATCCCAGTTAATATGGTGTTATAGTCACTGAATCCCGGTTAATACAGTGTTATAGTCTCTGAACCCTAGTTAATACGGTGTTATAGTCTCTGAATCCTGGTTAATACAGTGTTATAGTCTCTGAATCCTGTCTAATATGGTGTTATAGTCTCTGAACCCCAGTTAATACGGTGTTATAGTCTCTGAATCCTGGTTAATATGGTGTTATAGTCTCTGAATCCTGGTTAATATGGTGTTATAGTCTCTGAATCCCGGTTAATATGGTGTTATAGTCTCTGAATCCTGGTTAATACGGTGTTATAGTCTCTGAATCCCGGTTAATACAGTGTTATAGTCTCTGAATCCTGGTTAATATGGTGTTATAGTCTCTGAATCCTGGTTAATACGGTGTTATAGTCTCTGAATCCCGGTTAATACGGTGTTATAGTCTCTGAATCCTGGTTAATACGGTGTTATAATCTCTGAATCCTGGTTAATATGGTGTTACAGTCTCTGAATCCCGGTTAATATGGTGTTATAGTCTCTGAATCCCGATTAATACGGTGTTATAGTCTCTGAATCCTGGTTAATACGGTGTTATAGTCTCTGAATCCCGGTTAATACGGTGTTATAGTCTCTGAATCCTGGTTAATATGGTGTTATAGTCTCTGAATCCTGGTTAATACGATGTTATAGTCTCTGAATCCTGGTTGATATGGTGTTATACTCTCTGAATCCTGGTTAATATGGTGTTATAGTCTCTGAATCCTGGTTAATATGGTGTTATAGTCTCTGAATCCTGGTTAATACGCTGTTATAGTCTCTGAATCCCGGTTAATACGGTGTTATAGTCTCTGAATCCTGGTTAATACGGTGTTATAGTCTCTGAATCCTGGTTAATATGGTGTTATAGTCTCTGAATCCTGGTTAATACGCTGTTATAGTCTCTGAATCCTGGTTAATATGGTGTTATAGTCTCTGAATCCTGGTTAATACGCTGTTATAGTCTCTGAATCCCGGTTAATACGGTGTTATAGTCTCTGAATCCTGGTTAATACGGTGTTATAGTCTCTGAATCCTGGTTAATATGGTGTTATAGTCTCTGAATCCCGGTTAATACGCTGTTATAGTCTCTGAATCCTGTTTAATATGGTGTTATAGTCTCTGAATCCCGGTTAATACGGTGTTATAGTCTCTGAATCCCGGTTAATACGGTGTTATAGTCTCTGAATCCAGGTTAATACGCTGTTATAGTCTCTGAATCCCGGTTAATACGGTGTTATAGTCTCTGAATCCCGGTTAATATGGTGTTATAGTCTCTGAATCTCGGTTAATACGCTGTTATAGTCTCTGAATCCTGGTTAATACGCTGTTATAGTCTCTGAATCCCGGTTAATACGGTGTTATAGTCTCTGAATCCAGGTTAATACGCTGTTATAGTCTCTGAATCCTGTTTAATATGGTGTTATAGTCTCTGAGTCCTGGTTAATATGGTGTTATAGTCTCTGAATCCTGGTTAATATGGTGTTATAGTCTCTGAATCCTGGTTAATACGGTGTTATAGTCTCTGAATCCCGGTTAATACGGTGTTATAGTCTCTGAATCTTGGTTAATATGTTGTTATAGTCTCTGAATCCTGGTTAATATGCTGTTATGGTCTCTGAATCCTGATTAATACGCTGTTATAGTCTCTGAATCCTGGTTAATATGCTGTTATAGTCTCTGAATCCCGGTTAATACCGTGTTATAGTCTCTGAATCCTGGTTAATACAGTGTTATAGTCTCTGAATCCCGGTTAATATTGTGTTATAGTCTCTGAATCCCGGTTAATACCGTGTTATATTCTCTGAATCCCGGTTAATACGCTGTTATAGGCTCTGAATCCCGGTTAATATGGTGTTATAGTCTCTGAATCCCAGTTAATATGGTGTTATAGTCTCTGAATCCCGGTTAATATGGTGTTATAGTCTCTGAATCCCGGTTAATATGGTGTTATAGTCTCTGAATCCCGGTTAATATGGTGTTATAGTCTCTGAATCCCGGTTAATACCGTGTTATATTCTCTGAATCCCAGTTAATACGGTGTTATAGTCTCTGAATCCCGGTTAATATGGTGTTATAGTCTCTGAATCCCGGTTAATATTGTGTTATTGTCTCTGAATCCCGGTTAATATTGTGTTATAGTCTCTGAATCCCGGTTTTGGCATGGCATACGTGCCAATTGTGATGGGCGACAGTTCTAATGTCTCTTACTTCAAGGCAACAATCATTTACTATGCAAATTATTGATGACTCATCCTTTGTTTCATTTCTATTTCCATTTTTGAGGAAGTTCAAGAGGAAACCTCAAAAAAAGTCTGCACTGAAGTGGTTTGGATGTCTGCTGCAAATTGTTGTTGAAGTGTTCATTCAGAATTCCTCTCAAGAGGAAGAATATTCGATAATTGTTTAAAACAAAGAGATTAAAAAGGGGTAAGGAGAGAACAGGAGAGTGGAATTAGACTAGGTGGGATATGTCATTCTATGCATCCTTCTGTTTACGTAAGGTGATGGATAAGCAGTGAATCCATTGGCAATGGGATAATTTCACATGATGTACTTTTACTGATAGCCAATCTATGAAAGGCAGCTTCTGCCACAGGTGCTGAATATAAAGTGGTCATCAGGTGATATTTTGGATGTTCATGCCCTGAACTGCTGTAGCCACAGGAAATGCCACATTCCCTCTGTTGTTGGCTAGTGTCTCCCACCACATGTGGGAATCAGGTTTGATAGCAAACTTGAAGTGGGGCTTTGGGCATCCACCTGATCTTCCAGCCACAGGATTATTTGTTCAGGGGATGTGGGTGTCACTGGCTGGGTGAGTATTTATTGTCCATCCCTTGTTCAGAGGGCCATTAAGAGTCAACCACATCGCTGTGGGTTCTGGAGTCATGTTTAGGCCAGACAGCAGATTTCCTCCCCTAAAGGGGAATGAGTGAACCAGATGGGTTATTACAGCGATGGTTTCATGATCATCAGACTTTTAATTCCAAATTTTTATGGAACTCAGATTTCACCATCTGCTGTGATGGGATTTGAACTCTGGTCCCTAGAGCATCACCCTGGTTGTCTAGAATACTGGTCCAGTGACAACACCACTATGCCACCACCTCCCAGCATCACTGTGCTTGTGCTTGATGAGTGCTAGAGTATTTGGGAGATTTGCCAATGAGAGAACTGTCACATTTGGGATTTTGTCTAATATGAGATGGTGAGAGTGTGCCACAGACAGCAAATGTGGGACTCCGTCTCCTGGTAACTGTTAGTTGCCCATATTTCACAGCCACACAGCAATGTGCCGAGGACACAGGCCTCAGAAACCATCAGCTTGGTTCTAAGGGTCAGCTTGATATTATTCTGTCGGGGGGATTTTACCATCCCGCCAATGTCAATGGAGTTTTGAGCGGCTGGCCATATTTAACAGCCCTGCCCCCGCCTCGCCAGGTCTGTAAGATCCTGCCCAGCGTCTGTTTCATGAGTCGGCTAAACATGGTAGCCCCATTCCCTGTGTGTGTATCCAGCTCAAAGCAAGAGTCAGATTGTCTGTCACCATAGATCCGAAACAGCAGAATTTGCAACTGGCTGTTGTTTAGTGAATTTGAGGGAGGAACTAAGGCAACTTGTCCCATAAAAAACTCTCTGGTCGCTTATAGTAAGAGAACAGGTTACAAGGAGAGACAATCCAGGAACCTTTGGAACTGAGTTTGTGTGTAGCGCAGCAACACCAGCATGGAGCATTTCTCTGATCAAGACACGGGGTATTTTTCTCTTTGCTTTTGGTCTGGGAACATTGCAAAGCTTCCTGTCTGAACTAGAGTGCAGGTGAACTTCGCCAAATCGACAGAGATGGCAAAGGTCAAGAACATGGAGAAGCAAATCCCAAACAAAGTGGGAAAAGAATGGGATTAGACTGGGTGGGATATTAAAGGGTGTGGGGAGTGAGGGGGAGAGTGGGATTAGACTGGGTGGGATATTAAAGGGTGCGGGGAGTGAGGGGGAGAGTGGGATTAGACTGGGTGGGATATTAAAGTGTGTGGGGAGTGAGGGGGAGAGTGGGGTTAGACTGTGTGGGATACTAAAGGGTGCAGGGAATGAAGGGGAGAGTGGGATTAGACTGGGTGGGATATTAAAGGGTGTGGGGAGTGAGGGAGAGAGTGGGATCAGACTGGGTGGGATATTAAAGGGTGCGGGGAGTGAGGGGGAGAGTGGGATTAGACTGGGTGGGATATTAAAGGGTGCGGGGAGTGAGGGGGAGAGTAGGATTAGACTGGGTGGGATATTAAAGGGTGTGGGGAGTGAGGGGGAGAGTGGGATTAGACTGGGTGGGATATTAAATGATGCGGGGAGTGAGGGGGGGAGAGTGGGATTAGACTGGGTGGGATATTAAATGGTGTGGGGAGTGAGGGGGAGAGTGGGATTAGACTGGGTGGGATATTAAAGGGTTTGAGGAGTGAGGGGGAGAATGGGATTAGACTGGGTGGGATATTAAAGGGTGTGGGGAGTGAGGGGGAGAGTGGGATTAGACTGGGTGGGATATTAAAGGGTTTGAGGAGTGAGGGGGAGAGTGGGATTAGACTGGGTGGGATATTAAAGGGTGCGGGGAGTGAGGGGGAGGGTGGGATTAGACTGGGTGGGATATTAAATGATGCGGGGAGTGAGGGGGAGAGTGGGATTAGACTGGGTGGGATATTAAAGGGTTTGAGGAGTGAGGGGGAGAATGGGATTAGACTGGGTGGGATATTAAAGGGTGCGGGTAGTGAGGGGGAGAGTGGGATTAGACTGGGTGGGATATTAAAGGGTGCGGGGAGTGAGGGAGAGAGTGGGATCAGACTGGGTGGGATATTAAAGGGTGTGGGGAGTGAGTGGGAGAGTGGGATTAGACTGGGTGGGATATTAAAGGGTGTGGGGAGTGAGGGGGAGAGTGGGATTAGACCGGGTGGGATATTAAAGGGTGTGTGGAGTGAGGGGGAGAGTGCGATTAGACTGGGTGGGATATTAAAGTGTGCGGGGTGAGAGCGGGAGTGCGGGATTAGACTGGGTGGGATATTAAAGGGTGCGGAGAGTGAGGGGGAGAGTGGGATTAGACTGGGTGGGATATTAATGGGGTCAGGGAGAGTATGATTAGACTGGGTGGGATATTAAAGGGTGTGGGGAGTGTTGGGGTAGAGTGGGATTAGACTGGGTGGGATATTAAAGGGTGTGGGGAGTGAGGGGGAGAGTGGGATTAGACTGGGTGGGATATTAAAGGGTGTGGGGAGTGAGGGGGAGAGTGGGATTAGACTGGGTGGGATATTAAAGGGTGCGGAGAGTGAGGGGGAGAGTGGGATTAGACTGGGTGGGATATTAAAGGGTGTGGAGAGTGAGGGGGAGAGTGGGATTAGACTGGGTGGGATATTAAAGGGTGCGGAGAGTGAGGGGAAGAGTGGGATTAGACTGGGTGGGATATTAAAGGGTGCGGAGAGTGAGGGGGAGAGTGGGATTAGACTGGGTGGGATATTAAAGGGTGCGGAGAGTGAGGGGAAGAGTGGGATTAGACTGGGTGGGATATTAATGGGGTCAGGGAGAGTATGATTAGACTGGGTGGGATATTAAAGGGTGTGGGGAGTGAGGGGGAGCGTGGGATTAGACTGGGTGGGATATTAAAGGGAGTGGGGAGTGAGCGGGAAAGTGGGATTAGACTGGGTGGGATATTAAAGGGTGCGGGGAGTGAGGGGAGAGTGGGATTAGACTGGGTGGGATATTAAAGGGTGCGGGGAGTGAGAGGGAGAGTGGGATTAGACTGGGTGGGATATTAAAGGGTTTGAGGAGTGAGGGGGAGAGTGGGATTAGACCGGGTGGGATATTACAGGGTGCGGGGAGTGAGGGGGAGAGTGGGATTAGACTGGGTGGGATATTAAAGGGTGTGTGGAGTGAGGGGGAGAGTGGGATTAGACTGGGTGGGATATTAAAGGGTGTGGGGAGTGAGGGGGAGAGTGGGATTAGACTGAGTGGATATTAAAGGGTGTGGGGAGTGAGGGGGAGAGTGGGATTAGACTGGGTGGGATATTAAAGGGTGTGGGGAGTGAGGGGGAGAGTGGGATTAGACTGGGAGGGATATTAAAGGGTGTGTGGAGTGAGGGGAGAGTGGGATTAGACTGGGTGGGATATTAAAGGATGCGGGGAGTGAGGGGGAGAGTGGGATTAGACTGGGTGGGATATTAAAGGGTGCGGGGAGTGAGGGGGAGAGTGGGATTAGACTGGGTGGGATATTAATGGGGTCAGGGAGAGTATGATTAGACTGGGTGGGATATTAAAGGGTGTGGGGAGTGTGGGGGAGAGTGGGATTAGACTGGGTGGGATATTAAAGGGAGTGGGGAGTGAGCGGGAAAGTGGGATTAGACTGGGTGGGATATTAAAGGGTTTGAGGAGTGAGGGGGAGAGTGCGATTAGACCGGGTGGGATATTACAGGGTGCGGGGAGTGAGGGGGAGAGTGGGATTAGACTGGGTGGGATATTAAAGGGTGCAGGGAGTGAGGGGGAGAGTGGGATTAGACTGGGTGGGATATTAAAGGGGGCAGGGAGTGAGGGGGAGAGTGGGATTAGACTGGGTGGGATATTAAAGGGTGCGGGGAGTGAGGCGGAGAGTGGGATTAGACTGGGTGGGATATTAAAGGGTGCGGGGAGTGAGGCGGAGAGTGGGATTAGACTGGGTGGGATATTAAAGGGTGCGGGGAGTGAGGGGGAGAGTGGGATTAGACTGGGTGGGATATTAAAGGGTGCGGGGAGTGAGGGGGAGAGTGGGATTAGACTGGGTGGGATATTAAAGGGTGTGTGGAGTGAGGGGGAGAGTGGGATTAGACTGGGTGGGATATTAAAGGGTGCGGGGAGTGAGGGGGAGAGTGGGATTAGACTGGGTGGGATATTAAAGGGTTTGAGGAGTGAGGGGGAGAGTGGGATTCGACTGGGTGGGATATTAAAGGGTGCGGGGAGTGAGGGGGAGAGTGGGATTAGACTGGGTGGGATATTAAAGGGTGTGGGGAGTGAGGGGGAGAGTGGGATTAGACTGGGTGGGATATTAAAGGGTGTGGGGAGTGAAGGGGAGAGTGGGATCAGACTGGGTGGGATATTAAATGGTGCGGGGAGTGAGGGAGATAGTGGGATTAGACTGGGTGGGATATTAAATGGTGCGGGGAGTGAGGGAGATAGTGGGATCAGACTGGGTGGGATATTAAATGGTGCGGGGAGTGAGGGAGATAGTGGGATTAGACTGGGTGGGATATTAAAGGGTGTGGGGAGCGAGGGGGAGAGTGGGATTAGACTGGGTGGGATATTAAAGGGTGTGGGGAGCGAGGGGGAGAGTGGGATTAGACTGGGTGGGATATTAAAGGGTGTGGGGAGTGAGGGGGAGAGTGGGATTAGACTGGGTGGGATATTAAAGGGTGTGGGGAGTGAGGGGGAGAGTGGGATTAGACTGGGTGGGATATTAAAGGGTGTGGGGAGTGAGGGGGAGAGTGGGATTAGACTGGGTGGGATATTAAAGGATGCGGGGAGTGTGGGGGAGAGTGGGATTAGACTGGGTGGGATATTAAAGGGTGTGGGGAGTGAGGGGGAGAGTGGGATTAGACTGGGTGGGATATTAAAGGGTGCGGGGAGTGAGGGGAGAGTGGGATTAGACTGGGTGGGATATTAAAGGATGCGGGGAGTGTGGGGGAGAGTGGGATTAGACTGGGTGGGATATTAAAGGGTGCGGGGAGTGAGGGGGAGAGTGGGATTAGACTGGGTGGGATATTAAAGGGTGCGGGGAGTGAGGGGGAGAGTGGGATTAGACTGGGTGGGAAAGTAAAGGGTGCGGGCAGTCAAGGAGATAGTGGGATTAGACTAGGTTGGATGTTACAGGGTGTGGGGAGTGAGGGGGAGAGTGGGATTAGACTGGGTGGGATATTAAAGGGTGCGGGGAGTGAGGGGGAGAGTGGGATTAGACTGGGTGGGATATTAAAGGGTGCGGGGAGTGAGGGGGAGAGTGGGATTAGACTGGGTGGGATATTAAAGGGTGCGGGGAGTGAGGGGGAGAGTGGGATTAGACTGGGTGGGATATTAAAGGGTGCGGGGAGTGAGGGGGAGAGTGGGATTAGACTGGGTGGGATATTAAAGGGTGTGGGGAGTGAGGGGGAGAGTGAGATTAGACTGGGTGGGATATTAAAGGGTGCGGGGAGTGAGGGGGAGAGTGGGATTAGACTGGGTGGGATATTAAAGGGTGCGGGGAGTGAGGGAGAGAGTGGGATTAGACTGGGTGGGATATTAAAGGGTGTGGGGAGTGAGGGGGAGAGTGGGATTAGACTGGGTGGGATATTAAAGGGTGTGGGGTGTGTGGGGGAGAGTGGGATTAGACTGGGTGGGATATTAAAGGGTGCGGGGAGTGAGGGGGAGAGTGGGATTAGACTGGGTGGGATATTAAAGGGTGTGGGGAGTGAGGGGGAGAGTGGGATTAGACTGGGTGGTATAGTAATGGGTGTGGGGAGTGAGGGAGAGAGTATGATTAGACTGGGTGGGATATTAAACGGTGTGGGGAGTGAGGGGGAGAGTGGGATTAGACTGGGTGGGATATTAAAGGGTGCGGAGAGTGAGGGGGAGAGTGGGATTAGACTGGGTGGGATATTAATGGGGTCAGGGAGAGTATGATTAGACTGGGTGGGATATTAAAGGGTGTGGGGAGTGAGGGGGAGAGTGGGATTAGACTGGGTGGGATATTAAAGGGTGCGGGGAGTGAGGGGGAGAGTGGGATTAGACTGGGTGGGATATTAAAGGGAGTGGGGAGTGAGCGGGAAAGTGGGATTAGACTGGGTGGGATATTAAAGGGTTTGAGGAGTGAGGGGGAAAGTGGGATTAGACTGGGTGGGATATTAAAGGGTGCGGGGAGTGAGGGGGAGAGTGGGATTAGACTAGGTTGGATGTTACAGGGTGTGGGGAGTGAGGGGGAGAGTGGGATTAGACTGGGTGGTATAGTAATGGGTGCATGGAGTGAAGAAGAGATTGGGATTAGACTGGATGGGATATTAAAGGGTGTGGGGAGTGAGTGGGAGAGTGGGATTAGACTGGGTGGGATATTAAAGGGAGCGGGGATTCAAGGAGATAGTGGGATTAGACTAGGTTGGATGTTACAGGGTGTGGGGAGTGAGGGGGAGAGTGGGATTAGACTGGGTGGGATATTAAAGGGTGTGGGGAGTGAGTGGGAGAGTGGGATTAGACTGGGTGGGATATTAAAGGGTGCGGGGAGTGAGGGGGAGAGTGGGATTAGACTGGGTGGGATATTAAAGGGTGCGGGGAGTGAGGGGGAGAGTGGGATTAGACTGGGTGGGATATTAAAGGGTGCGGGGAGTGAGGGGGAGAGTGGGATTAGACTGGGTGGGATATTAAAGGGTGCGGGGAGTGAGGGGGAGAGTGGGATTAGACTGGGTGGGATATTAAAGGGTGCGGGGAGTGAGGGGGAGAGTGGGATTAGACTGGGTGGGGTATTAAAGGGTGTGGGGAGTGAGGGGGAGAGTGGGATTAGACTGGGTGTGATATTAAAGGGTGTGGGGAGTGAGGGGGAGAGTGGGATTAGACTGGGTGGGATATTAAAGGGTGCGGGTAGTGAGGGGAGAGTGGGATTAGACTGGGTGGGATATTAAAGGGTGCGGAGAGTGAGGGGGAGAGTGGGATTAGACTGGGTGGGATATTAAAGGGTGCGGGGAGTGAGGGGGAGAGTGGGATTAGACTAGGTTGGATGTTACAGGGTGTGGGGAGTGAGGGGGAGAGTGGGATTAGACTGGGTGGTATAGTAATGGGTGCATGGAGTGAAGAAGAGATTGGGATTAGACTGGATGGGATATTAAAGGGTGCGGGGAGTGAGGGGGAGAGTGAGATTAGACTGGGTGGGATATTAAAGGGTGTGGGGAGTGAGTGGGAGAGTGTGATTAGACTGGGTGGGATATTAAAGGGTGCGGGGAGTGAGGGGGAGAGTGAGATTAGACTGGGTGGGATATTAAAGGGTGTGGGGAGTGAGTGGGAGAGTGGGATTAGACTGGGTGGGATATTAAAGGGTGTGGGGAGTGAGTGGGAGAGTGAGATTAGACTGGGTGGGATATTAAAGGGTGTGGGGAGTGAGTGGGAGAGTGGGATTAGACTGGGTGGGATATTAAAGGGTGCGGGGAGTGAGGGGGAGAGTGAGATTAGACTGGGTGGGATATTAAAGGGTGTGGGGAGTGAGTGGGAGAGTGGGATTAGTCTGGGTGGGATATTAAAGGGTGCGGGTAGTGAGGGGGAGAGTGGGATTAGACTGGGTGGGATATTAAATGGTGCGGAGAGTGAGGGGGAGAGTGGGATTAGACTGGGTGGGATATTAAAGGGTGCGGGGAGTCAAGGAGATAGTGGGATTAGACTAGGTTGGATGTTACAGGGTGTGGGGAGTGAGGGGGAGAGTGGGATTAGACTGGGTGGGATATTAAAGGGTGTGGGGAGTGACGGGGAGAGTGGGATCAGACTGGGTGGGATATTAAAGGGTGTGGGGAGTGAGGGGGAGAGTGGGATTAGACTGGGTGGGATATTAAAGGGTGCGGGGAGTGAGGGGGAGAGTGGGATTAGACTGGGTGGGATATTAAAGGGTGCGGGGAGAGAGGGGGAGAGTGGGATTAGACTGGGTGGGATATTAAAGGGTGCGGGGAGTCAGGGGAGAGTGGGATTAGACTGGGTGGGATATTAAAGGGTGCGGGGAGTGAGGGGGAGAGTGGGATTAGACTGGGTGGGATATTAAAGGGTGCGGGGAGTGAGGGGGAGGGTGGGATTAGACCGGGTGGGATATTAAAGGGTGCGGAGAGTGAGGGGGAGAGTGGGATTAGACTGGGTGGGCTATTAAAGTGTGTGGGTAGTGAGGGGGAGAGTGGGATTAGACCGGGTGGTATAGTAATGGGTGCGGGGAGTGAAGAAGAGATTGGGATTAGACTGGATGGGATATTAAAGGGTGTGGGGAGTGAGTGGGAGAGTGGCATTAGACCGGGTGGGATATTAAAGGGTGTGTGGAGTGAGTGGGAGAGTGGCATTAGACCGGGTGGGATATTAAAGGGTGTGGGGAGTGAGGGGGAGAGTGGGATTAGACTGGGTGGTATAGTAATGGGTGCGGGGAGTGAAGAAGAGATTGGGATTAGACTGGATGGGATATTAAAGGGTGTGGGGAGTGAGTGGGAGAGTGGCATTAGACCGGGTGGGATATTAAAGGGTGTGTGGAGTGAGGGGGAGAGTGGGATTAGACTGGGTGGAATATTAAAGGGTGCGGAGAGTGAGGGGGAGAGTGGGATTAGACTGGGTGGGATATTAATGGGGTCAGGGAGAGTAAGATTAGACTGGGTGGGATATTAAAGGGTGTGGGGAGTGTGGGGGAGAGTGGGATTAGACTGGGTGGGATATTAAAGGGTGTGGGGAGTGAGGGGGAGAGTGGGATTAGACTGGGTGGGATATTAAAGTGTGTGGGGAGTGAGGGGGAGAGTGGGATTAGACTGGGTGGGATAGTAATGGGTGCGGGGAGTGAAGAAGAGATTGGGATTAGACTGGATGGGATATTAAAGGGTGTGGGGAGTGAGTGGGAGAGTGGGATTAGACTGGGTGGGATATTAAAGGGTGCGGGGATTCAAGGAGATAGTGGGATTAGACTAGGTTGGATGTTACAGGGTGTGGGGAGTGAGGGGGAGAGTGGGATTAGACTGGGTGGGATATTAAAGGGTGCGGGGAGTGAGGCGGAGAGTGGGATTAGACTGGGTGGGATATTAAAGGGTGCGGGGAGTGAGGCGGAGAGTGGGATTGGACTGGGTGGGATATTAAAGGGTGCGGGGAGTGAGGGGGAGAGTGGGATTAGACTGGGTGGGATATTAAAGGGTGCGGGGAGTGAGGGGGAGAGTGGGATTAGACTGGGTGGGATATTAAAGGGTGTGGGGAGTGAGGGGGAGAGTGGGATTAGACTGGGTGGGATATTAAAGGGTGTGGGGAGTGAGGGGGAGAGTGGGATTAGACTGGGTGGGATATTAAAGGGTGTGGGGAGTGAGGGGGAGAGTGGGATTAGACTGGGTGGGATATTAAAGGGTGCGGGGAGTGAGGGGGAGAGTGGGATTAGACTGGATGGGATATTAAAGGGTGCGGGGAGTGAGGGGGAGAGTGGATTAGACTGGGTGGGATATTAAAGGGTGCGGGGAGTGAGGGGGAGTTTGGGATTAGACAGGCTGGGATATTAAAGGGTGTGGGGAGTGAGAGGGAGAGTGGGATTAGACTGGGTGGGATATTAAAGGGTGCGGGGAGTGAGGGGGAGAGTGGGATTAGACTGGGTGGGATATTAAAGGGTGCGGGGAGTGAGGGGAGAGTGGGATTAGACTGGGTGGGATATTAAAGGGTGCGGGGAGTGAGGGGGAGAGTGGGATTAGACTGGGTGGGATATTAAAGGGTGCGGGGAGTGAGGGGAGAGTGGGATTAGACTGGGTGGGATATTAAAGGGTGTGGGGAGTGAGGGGAGAGTGGGATTAGACTGGGTGGGATATTAAAGGGTGTGGGGAGTGAGGGGGAGAGTGGGATTAGACTGGGTGGGATATTAAAGGGTGTGGGGAGTGAGGGGGAGAGTGGGATTAGACTGGGTGGGATATTAAAGGGTGCGGGGAGTGAGGGGGAGAGTGGGATTAGACTGGGTGGGATATTAAAGGGTGTGGGGAGTGAGGGGGAGAGTGGGATTAGACTGGGTGGGATATTAAAGGGTGCGGGAGTGAGGGGGAGAGTGGGATTAGACTGGGTGGGATATTAAAGGGTGTGGGGAGTGAGGGGGAGAGTGGGATTAGACTGGGTGGGATATTAAAGGGTGCGGGGAGTGAGGGAGAGAGTGGGATTAGACTGAGTGGGATATTAAAGGGTGCGGGGAGTGTGGGGGAGAGTGGGATTAGACTGGGTGGGATATTAAATGGTGTGGGGAGTGAGGCGGGGAGAGTGGGATTAGACTGGGTGGGATATTAAAGGGTGTGGGGAGTGAGGCGGGGAGAGTGGGATTAGACTGGGTGGGATATTAAAGGGTGCGGGGAGTGAGGTGGAGAGTGAGATTGGTCTAGGTGGGAAAGTAAAGGGTGCGGGGAGTCAAGGAGAGAGTGGGATTAGACTAGGTTGGATGTTACAGGGTGTGTGGAGTGAGGGGGAGAGTGGGATCAGACTGGGTGGGATATTAAAGGGTGTGGGGAGTGTGGGGGAGAGTGGGATTAGACTGGGTGGGATATTAAAGGGTGCGGGGAGTGAGGGGGAGAGTGGGATTAGACTGGGTGGGATATTAAAGGGTGCGGGGAGTGAGGGGGAGAGTGGGATTAGACTGGGTGGGATATTAAAGGGTGCGGGGAGTGAGGGGGAGAGTGGGATTAGACTGGGTGGGATATTAAAGGGTGCGGGGAGTGAGGGGGAGAGTGGGATTAGACTGGGTGGGATATTAAAGGGTGCGGGGAGTGAGGGGGAGAGTGGGATTAGACTGGGTGGGATATTAAAGGGTGCGGGGAGTGAGGGGGAGAGTGGGATTAGACTGGGTGGGATATTAAAGGGTGTGGGGAGTGAGGGGGAGAGTGGGATTAGACTGGGTGGGATATTAAAGGGTGCGGGGAGTGAGGGGGAGAGTGGGATTAGACTGGGTGGGATATTAAAGGGTGCGGGGAGTGAGGGGGAGAGTGGGATTAGACTGGGTGGGATATTAAAGGGTGTGGGGAGTGAGGGGGAGAGTGGGATTAGACTGGGTGGGATATTAAAGGGTGCGGGGAGTGAGGGGGAGAGTGGGATTAGACTGGGTGGGATATTAAAGGGTGCGGGGAGTGAGGGGGAGAGTGGGATTAGACTGGGTGGGATATTAAAGGGTGCGGGGAGTGAGGGGAGAGTGGGATTAGACTGGGTGGGATATTAAAGGGTGCGGGGAGTGAGGGGGAGGGTGGGATTAGACTGGGTGGGATATTAAAGGGTGCGGGGAGTGAGGGGAGAGTGGGATTAGACTGGGTGGGATATTAAAGGGTGCGGGGAGTGAGGGGAGAGTGGGATTAGACTGGGTGGGATATTAAAGGGTGCGGGGAGTGAGGGGGAGAGTGGGATTAGACTGGGTGGGATATTAAAGGGTGCGGGGAGTGAGGGGGAGAGTGGGATTAGACTGGGTGGGATATTAAAGGGTGTGGGGAGTGAGGGGGAGAGTGGGATTAGACTGGGTGGGATATTAAAGGGTGCTGGGGAGTGAGGGGAGAGTGGGATTAGACTGGGTGGGATATTAAAGGGTGCGGGGAGTGAGGGGGAGAGTGGGATTAGACTGGGTGGGATATTAAAGGGTGCGGGGAGTGAGGGGGAGAGTGGGATTAGACTGGGTGGGATATTAAAGGGTGCGGGGAGTGAGGGGGAGAGTGGGATTAGACTGGGTGGGATATTAAAGGGTGTGGGGAGTGAGGGGGAGAGTGGGATTAGACTGGGTGGGATATTAAAGGGTGCGGGGGAGGAGTGGGATTAGACTGGGTGGGATATTAAAGGGTGGGGGAGGGTGGGATTAGACTGGGTGGGATATTAAAGGGTGCGGGGAGTGAGGGGGAGAGTGGGATTAGACTGGGTGGGATATTAAAGGGTGCGGGGAGTGAGAGGGAGAGTGGGATTAGACTGGGTGGGATATTAAAGGGTGCGGGAGTGAGGGGGAGAGTGGGATTAGACTGGGTGGGATATTAAAGGTGCGGGGAGAGTGGGTTTAGACTGGGTGGGTTATTAAAGGGAGTGGGGAGTGAGGGGGAGAGTGGGATTAGACTGGGTGGGATATGAAAGGTGCGGGGAGTGAGGGGGAGAGTGGGATTAGACTGGGTGGGATATTAAAGGGTGCGGGGAGTGAGGGGGAGAGTGGGATTAGACTGGGTGGGATATTAAAGGGTGCGGGGAGAGTGGGATTAGACTGGGTGGGATATTAAAGGGAGCGGTGAGTGAGGGGGAGAGTGGGATTAGACTGGGTGGGATATGAAAGGGTGTGGGGAGTGAGGGGGAGAGTGGGATTAGACTGGGTGGGATATTAAAGGGGTGCGGGGAGTGAGGGGGAGAGTGAGATTAGACTGGGGTGGGATATTAAAGGGTGTGGGGAGTAGGGGAGAGTGGGATTAGATCTGGGTGGGATATTAAAGGGTGTGGGAGTGAGGGGGGAGAGTGGGATTAGACTGGGAGGGATATTAAAGGGTGTGGGGAGTGAGGGGGGAGAGTGGGATTAGACAGGGTGGGATATTAAAGGGTGCGGGGAGTGAAGGGAGATGTGGGATTATACTGGTTGGATATTAAAGGGTGTGGGGAGTGAGGGGGGAGAGTGGGATAGACTGGGTGGTTATTAAAGGGTGTGGGGGGGAGTGAGGGGAGAGTGGGATCAGACTGGGTGGGATATTAAAGGGTGTGGTGAGTGAGGGGGAGAGTGGATTAGACTTGGTGGGATATTTAAAGGGTGCGGGAGTGAGGGAGGATAGTGGGATTAGACAGGTTGGGATATTAAAGGGTGCGGGAGTGAGGGGGAGAGTGGGATTAGACTGGGTGGGATATTAAAGGGTGCGGGGAGTGAGGGGGGAGAGTGGGATTAGACTGGGTGGGATATTAAAGGGTGTGGGGGAGTGAGGGGGAGAGTGGGATTAGACTGGGTGGGATATTAAAGGGTGCGGGGAGTGAGGGGGAGAGTGGGATTAGACTGGGTGGGATATTAAAGGGTGCGGGGAGTGAGGGGGAGAGTGGGATTAGACTGGGTGGGATATTAAAGGGTGTGGGGAGTGAGGGGGAGAGTGGGATTAGACTGGGTGGGATATTAAAGGGTGCGGGAGTGAGGGGAGAGTGGGATTAGACTGGGTGGGATATTAAAGGGTGTGGGGAGTGAGGGGGAGAGTGGGATTAGACTGGGTGGGATATTAAAGGGTGCGGGGAGTGAGGGGGAGAGTGGGATTAGACTGGGTGGGATATTAAAGGGTGCGGGGAGTGAGGGGGAGAGTGGGATTAGACTGGGTGGGATATTAAAGGGTGTGGGAGTGAGGGGGAGAGTGGGATTAGACTGGGTGGGATATTAAAGGGTGTGGGGAGTGAGGGGGAGAGTGGGATTAGACTGGGTGGGATATTAAAGGGTGTGGGGAGTGAGGGGGAGAGTGGGATTAGACTGGGTGGGATATTAAAGGGTGTGGGGAGTGAGGGGGAGAGTGGGATTAGACTGGGTGGGGATATTAAAGGGGTGCGGGGAGTGAGGGGGAGAGTGGGATTAGACTGGGTGGGGATATTAAAGGGTGCGGGAGTGAGGGGGAGAGGGGATTAGACTGGGTGGGATATTAAAGGGTGCGGGGAGTGAGGGGGAGAGTGGGATTAGACTGGGTGGGGATATTAAAGGGTGTGGGGAGTGAGGGGGAGAGTGGGGATTAGACTGGGTGGGATATTAAAGGGTGTGGGGAGTGAGGGGGAGAGTGGGATTAGACTGGGTGGGATATTAAAGGGTGCGGGGAGTGAGGGGGGAGAGTGGGATTAGACTGGGTGGGATATTAAAGGGTGCGGGAGTGAGGGGGAGAGTGGGATTAGACTGGGTGGGATATTAAAGGGTGTGGGAGGAGGGGAGAGTGGATTAGACTGGGTGGGATATTAAAGGGTGCTGGGGAGTGAGGGGGAGAGTGGGATTAGACTGGGTGGGATATTAAAGGGTGCTGGGGAGTGAGGGGGAGAGTGGGATTAGACTGGGTGGGATATTAAAGGGTGCGGGGAGTGAGGGGGAGAGTGGGATTAGACTGGGTGGGATATTAAAGGGAGCGGCGAGTGAGGGGAGAGTGGGATTAGACTGGGTGGGATATTAAAGGGTGTGGTGTGAGGGGGAGAGTGGGATTAGACTGGGTGGGATATTAAAGGGTGTGGGGAGTGAGGGGGAGAGTGGGATTAGACTGGGTGGGATATTAAAGGGTGTGGGGAGTGAGGGGGAGAGTGGGATTAGACTGGGTGGGATATTAAAGGGTGCGGGGAGTGAGGGGGAGAGTGGGATTAGACTGGGTGGGATATTAAAGGGTGCGGGGAGTGAGGGGGAGAGTGGGATTAGACTGGGTGGGATATTAAAGGGTGCGGGGAGTGAGGGGGAGAGTGGGATTAGACTGGGTGGGATATTAAAGGGTGCGGGGAGTGAGGGGGAGAGTGGGATTAGACTGGGTGGGATATTAAAGGGTGCGGGGAGTGAGGGGGAGAGTGGGATTAGACTGGGTGGGATATTAAAGGGTGCGGGGAGTGAGGGGGAGAGTGGGATTAGACTGGGTGGGATATTAAAGGGTGCGGGGAGTGAGGGGGAGAGTGGGATTAGACTGGGTGGGATATTAAAGGGTGCGGGGAGTGAGGGGGAGAGTGGGATTAGACTGGGTGGGATATTAAAGGGTGCGGGGAGTGAGGGGGAGAGTGGGATTAGACTGGGTGGGATATTAAAGGGTGCTGGGAGTGAGGGGGAGAGTGGGATTAGACTGGGTGGGATATTAAAGGGTGCGGGGAGTGAGGGGGAGAGTGGGATTAGACTGGGTGGGATATTAAAGGGTGCGGGGAGTGAGGGGGAGAGTGGGATTAGACTGGGTGGGATATTAAAGGGTGCGGGGAGTGAGGGGGAGAGTGGGATTAGACTGGGTGGGATATTAAAGGGTGCGGGGAGTGAGGGGGAGAGTGGGATTAGACTGGGTGGGATATTAAAGGGTGTGGGGAGTGAGGGGGGGAGTGGGATTAGACTGGGTGGGATATTAAAGGGTGTGGGGAGTGAGGGGGAGAGTGGGATTAGACTGGGTGGGATATTAAAGGGTGCGGGGATGAAGGGGGAGAGTGGGATTAGACTGGGTGGGATATTAAAGGGTGCAGGGAGTGAGGGGGAGAGTGGGATTAGACTGGGTGGGATATTAAAGGGTGCGGGGAGTGAGGGGGAGAGTGGGATTAGACTGGGTGGGATATTAAAGGGTGTGGGGAGTGAGGGGGAGAGTGGGATTAGACTGGGTGGGATATTAAAGGGTGCGGGGAGTGAGGGGGAGAGTGGGATTAGACTGGGTGGGATATTAAAGGGTGTGGGGAGTGAGGGGGAGAGTGGGATTAGACTGGGTGGGATATTAAAGGGTGCGGGGAGTGAGGGGGAGAGTGGGATTAGACTGGGTGGGATATTAAAGGGTGCGGGGAGTGAGGGGGAGAGTGGGATTAGACTGGGTGGGATATTAAAGGGTGCGGGGAGTGAGGGGGAGAGTGGGATTAGACTGGGTGGGATATTAAAGGGTGTGGGGAGTGAGGGGAGAGTGGGATTAGACTGGGTGGGATATTAAAGGGTGCGGGGAGTGAGGGGGAGAGTGGGATTAGACTGGGTGGGATATTAAAGGGTGCGGGGAGTGAGGGGGAGAGTGGGATTAGACTGGGTGGGATATTAAAGGGTGCGGGGAGTGAGGGGGAGAGTGGGATTAGACTGGGTGGGTTATTAAAGGGTGCGGGGAGTGAGGGGGAGAATGGGATTAGACCGGGTGGGATATTAAAGAGTGCGGGAGTGAGGGGGAGAGTGGGATTAGACTGGGTGGGATATTAAAGGGTGTGGGGAGTGAGGGGGAGAGTGGGATTAGACTGGGTGGGATATTAAAGGGTGCTGGGGAGTGAGGGGGAGAGTGGGATTAGACTGGGTGGGATATTAAAGGGTGCGGGGAGTGAGGGGAGAGTGGGATTAGACTGGGTGGGATATTAAAGGGTGCGGGGAGTGAGGGGGAGAGTGGGATTAGACTGGGTGGGATATTAAAGGGTGTGGGAATGCGGGTGAGAGTGGGATTAGACTGTGTGGGATAATAAAGGGTGCGGGGAGTGAGGGGGAGATTCGGATTAGACTGAGTGGGATATTAAAGGGTTTGGGAGTGAGGGGGAGAGTGGGATTAGACTGGGTGGGATATTAAAGGGTGTGGGAGTGAGGGGGAGAGTGGGATTAGACTGGGTGGGATATTAAAGGGTGCGGGGAGTGAGGGGGAGAGTGGGATTAGACTGGGTGGGATATTAAAGGGTGCGGGGAGTGAGGGGAGAGTGGGATTAGACTGGGTGGGATATTAAAGGGTGCGGGGAGTGAGGGGGAGAGTGGGATTAGACTGGGTGGGATATTAAAGGGTGTGGGGAGTGAGGGGGAGAGTGGGATTAGACTGGGTGGGATATTAAAGGGTGCGGGGAGTGAGGGGGAGAGTGGGATTAGACTGGGTGGGATATTAAAGGTTGCGGGGAGTGAGGGGGAGAGTGGGATTAGACTGGGTGGGATATTAAAGGGTGTGGGGAGTGAGGGGGAGAGTGGGATTAGACTGGGTGGGATATTAAAGGGTGCGGGGAGTGAGGGGGAGAGTGGGATTAGACTGGGTGGGATATTAAAGGGTGCGGGGAGTGAGGGGGAGAGTGGGATTAGACTGGGTGGGATATTAAAGGGTGTGGGGAGTGAGGGGGAGAGTGGGATTCGACTGGGTGGGATATTAAAGGGTGCGGTGAGGGGGGAGAGTGGGATTAGACTGAATGGGATATTAAAGGTTGTGGGGAGTGAGGGGGAGAGCGGGATTAGACTGGGTGGGATATTAAAGGGTGCGGGGAGTGAGGGGGAGAGTGGGATTAGACTGGGTGGGATATTAAAGGGTGCGGGGAGTGAGGGGGAGAGTGGGATTAGACTGGGTGGGATATTAAAGGGTGCGGGGAGTGAGGGGGAGAGTGGGATTAGACTGGGTGGGATATTAAAGGGTGTGGGGAGTGAGGGGGAGAGTGGGATTAGACTGGGTGGGATATTAAAGGGTGCGGGGAGTGAGGGGGGAGAGTGGGATTAGACTGGGTGGGATATTAAAGGGTGCGGGGGAGTGAGGGGGAGAGTGGGATTAGACTGGGTGAGATATTAAAGGGTGCGGGGAGTGAGGGAGAGAGTGGGATTAGACTGGGTGTGATATTAAAGGGTGCGGGGAGTGAGGGGGAGAGAGTGGGATTAGACTGGGTGGGATATTAAAGGGTGCGGGGAGTGAGGGGGAGAGTGGGATTAGACTGGGTGGGATATTAAAGGGTGCGGGGAGTGAGGGGGAGAGTGGGATTAGACTGGGTGGGATATTAAAGGGTTGGGGAGTGAGGGGGAGAGTGGGATTAGACTGGGTGGGATATTAAAGGGTGCGGGGAGTGAGGGGGAGAGTGGGATTAGACTGGGTGGGATATTAAAGGGTGCGGGGAGTGAGGGGGAGAGTGGGATTAGACTGGGTGGGATATTAAAGGGTGTGGGGAGTGAGGGGGGAGAGTGGGATTAGACTGGGTGGGATATTAAAGGGTGCGGGGAGTGAGGGGGAGAGTGGGATTAGACTGGGTGGCATATTAAAGCGTGTGGGGAGTGAGTGAGAGAGTGGGATTAGACTGGGTGGGATATTAAAGGGTGTGGGGAGTGAGGGGGAGAGTGGGATTAGACTGGGTGGGATATTAAAGGGTGCTGGGGAGTGAGGGGGAGAGTGGGATTAGACTGGGTGGGATATTAAAGGGTGCGGGGAGTGAGGGGGAGAGTGGGATTAGACTGGGTGGGATATTAAAGGGTGCGGGGAGTGAGGGGGAGAGTGGGATTAGACCGGGTGGGATATTAAAGGGTGTGGGGAGTGAGGGGGAGAGTGGGATTAGACTGGGTGGGATATTAAAGGGTGTGGGGAGTGAGGGGGAGAGTGGGATTAGACTGGGTGGGATATTAAAGGGTGCGGGGAGTGAGGGGGAGAGTGGGATTAGACTGGGTGGGATATTAAAGGGTGCGGGGAGTGAGGGGGAGAGTGGGATTAGACTGGGTGGGATATTAAAGGGTGCGGGGAGTGAGGGGGAGAGTGGGATTAGACTGGGTGGGATATTAAAGGGTGCGGGGAGTGAGGGGGAGAGTGGGATTAGACTGGGTGGGATATTAAAGGGTGCGGGGAGTGAGGGGAGAGTGGGATTAGACTGGGTGGGATATTAAAGGGTGTGGGGAGTGAGGGGGAGAGTGGGATTAGACTGGGTGGGATATTAAAGGGTGCGGGGAGTGAGGGGGAGAGTGGGATTAGACTGGGTGGGATATTAAAGGGTGCGGGGAGTGAGGGGGGAGAGTGGGATTAGACTGGGTGGGATATTAAAGGGTGCGGGGAGTGAGGGGGAGAGTGGGATTAGACTGGGTGGGATATTAAAGGGTGCGGGGAGTGAGGGGGAGAGTGGGATTAGACTGGGTGGGATATTAAAGGCTTGCGGGGAGTGAGGGGGAGAGTGGGATTAGACTGGGTGGGATATTAAAGGGTGCGGGGAGTGAGGGGGAGAGTGGGATTAGACTGGGTGGGATATTAAAGGGTGCGGGGAGTGAGGGGGAGAGTGGGATTAGACTGGGTGGGATATTAAAGGGTGCGAGGAGTGAGGGGGAGAGTGGCATTAGACTGGGTAGGATATTAAAGAGTGCAAAGAGTGAGGGGGAGAGTGGGATTAGACTGGGTGGGATATTAAAGGCTGCGGGGAGTGAGGGTGAGAGTGGGATTAGACTGGGTGGGATATTAAAGGGTGTGGGGAGTGAGGGGGAGAGTGGATTAGACTGGGTGGGATATTAAAGGGTGTGGGGAGTGAGGGGGAGAGTGGGATTAGACTGGGTGGGATATTAAAGGGTGTGGGGAGTAAGGGGAGAGTGGGATTAGACTGGGTGGGATATTAAAGGGTGCGGGTAGTGAGGGGGGAGAGTGGGATTAGACTGGGTGGGAGTATTAAAGGGTGCGGGGAGTGGAGGGGGAGAGTGGGATTAGACTGGGTGGGATATTAAAGGGTGCGGGGAGTGAGGGAGAGAGTGGGATTAGACTGGGTGGGTTATTAAAGGGTTCGGGGAGTGAAGGGGGGAGAGTGGGATTAGACTGGGTGGGGATATTAAAGGGTGCGGGGAGTGAGGGGAGTGGGATTAGACTGGGTGGGATATTAAAGGGTGTGGGGAGTGAGGGGGAGAGTGGGATTAGACTGGGTGGGATATTAAAGGGTGCGGGGAGTGAGGGGGAGAGTGGGAATAGACTGGGTGGGATATTAAAGGGTGCGGGGAGTGAGGGGGAGAGTGGGATTAGACTGGGTGGGATATTAAAGGGTGCGGGGAGTGAGGGGGAGAGTGGGATTAGACTGGGTGGGATATTAAAGGGTGCGGGGAGTGAGGGGGAGAGTGGGATTAGACTGGGTGGGATATTAAAGGGTGCGGGGAGTGAGGGGGAGAGTGGGATTAGACTGGGTGGGATATTAAAGGGTGCGGGGAGTGAGGGGGAGAGTGGGATTAGACTGGGTGGGATATTAAAGGTGTGGGGAGTGAGGGGAGAGTGGGATTAGACTGGGTGGGATACTAAAGGGTGCGGGGAGTGAGGGGGAGAGTGGGATTAGACTGGGTGGGATATTAAAGGGTGTGGGGTGTGTGGGGGAGAGTGGGATCAGACTGGGTGGGATATTAAAGGGTGTGTGGAGTGAGGGGGAGAGTGGGATTAGACTGGGTGGGATATTAAAGGTGTGGGGAGTGAGGGAGAGAGTGAGATTAGACTGGGTGGGATATTAAAGGGTGCGGGGAGTGAGGGGGGGAGAGTGGGATTAGACTGGGTGGGATATTAAAGGGTGCGGGGAGTGAGGGGGAGAGTGGGATTAGACTGGGTGGGATATTAAAGGGTGTGGGGAGTGAGGGGGAGAGTGGGATTAGACTGGGTCGGATATTAAAGGGTGCGGGGAGTGAGCGGGAGAGTGGGATTAGACTGGGTGGGATATTAAAGGGTTTGGGAGTGAGAGGGAGAGTGGGATTAGACTGGGTGGCACATTAAAGGGTGCGCCGAGTGAGGGGGAGAGTGGGATTAGACTGGGTGGGATATTATAGGGTGCGGGGAGTGAGGGGGAGAGTGGGATTAGACTGGGTGGGATATTAAAAGGTGCGGGGAGTGAGGGGAAGAGTGAGATTAGACTGGGTGGGATAATAAAGGGTGCGGGGAGTGAGGGGAGAGTGGGATTAGACTGGGTGGGATATTAAAGGGTGTGGGGAGTGAGGGGGAGAGTGGGATTAGACTGGGTGGGATATTAAAGGGTGCGGGAGTGAGGGGGAGAGTGGGATTAGACTGGGTGGGATATTAAAGGGTGCGGGAGTGAGGGGGAGAGTGGGATTAGACTGGGTGGGATATTAAAGGGTGTGGGGAGTGAGGGGGAGAGTGGGATTAGACTGGGTGGGATATTAAAGGGTGCGGGGAGTGAGGGGGAGAGTGGGATTAGACTGGGTGGGATATTAAAGGGTGTGGGGAGTGAGGGGGAGAGTGGGATTAGACTGGGTGGGATATTAAAGGGTGCGGGGAGTGAGGGGAGAGTGGGATTAGACTGGGTGGGATATTAAAGGGTGCGGGGAGTGAGGGGGAGAGTGGGATTAGACTGGGTGGGATATTAAAGGGTGTGGGGAGTGAGGGGAGAGTGGGATTAGACTGGGTGGGATATTAAAGGGTGCGGGGAGTGAGGGGGAGAGTGGGATTAGACTGGGTGGGATATTAAAGGGTGCGGGGAGTGAGGGGGAGAGTGGGATTAGACTGGGTGGGATATTAAAGGGTGCGGGGAGTGAAGGGGAGAGTGGGATTAGACTGGGTGTGTTTTTAAAGTGTTCGGGGAGTGAAGGGTAGAGTGGGATTAGACTGGGTGGGATATTAAAGGTGCGCGGAGGGTGTGATTAGACCGTGTGGGATATTAAAGCGTGCGGGGAGTGAGGGGGAGAGTGGGATTAGATTGGGTGGGATATTAAAGGGTCCGGCGAGTGAGGGGGAGAGTGGGATTAGACTGGGTGGGATATTAAAGGGTGCGGGGAGTGAGGGGGAGAGAGGGATTAGTCTGGGTGGGATATTAAAAGGTGCGGGGATTGAGGGGAAGAGTGGGGATTAGACTGGGTGGGAAAATAAATGTTGCGGGGAGTGAGGGGGAGAGTGGGATTAGACTGGGTGGGATATTAAAGCATTCGGGGAGTGAGGGGGAGAGTGGGATTAGACTGGGTGGGATATTAAAGGGTGCGGGGAGTGAGGGGGAGAGTGGGATTAGACTGGGTGGCGTATTAAAGGGTGCGGGATGAGCGGGAGAGTGGGATTAGACTGGGTGGGATATTAAAGGGTGAGGGGGAGAGTGGGATTAGACTGGGTGGGATATTAAAGCATTCGGGGAGTGAGGGGGAGAGTGGGATTAGACTGGGTGGGATATTAAAGGGTGTGGGGAGTGAGGGGGAGATTGGGATTAGACTGGGTGGTATATTAAAGGATGCGGGGAGTGGGGGGGAGAGTGGGATTAGATTGGGTGGGATATTAAAGTGTGCGGGGAGTGAGGGGGAGAGTGGGATTAGACTGGGTGGGATATTAAAGGGTGCGGGGAGTGTGTGATTAGACTGGGTGGGATATTAAAGCGTGCGGGGAGTGAGGGGGAGAGTGGAATTAGATTGGGTGGGATATTAAAGTGTGCGGGGAGTGAGGGGGAGAGTGGGATTAGACTGGGTGGGATATTAAAGGGTGCGGGGAGGGTGGGATTAGACTGGGTGGGATATTAAAGGGTGCGGGGAGTGAGGGGGAGAGTGGGATTAGACTGGGTGGGATATTATTGGGTGCGGGGTGGGTGGGATTAGACTGGGTGGGATATTAAAGCGTGTGGCGAGTGAGGGGGAGAGTGGTATTAGACTGGGTGGGATATTATAGGGTGCGGGGAGTGAGGGGGAGAGTGGGATTAGACTGGGTGGGATATTACAGGGTGTGGGGAGTGAGGGGGAGAGTGGGACTAGACTGGGTGGGATATTAAAGGGTGCGGGGAGTGAAGGGGAGAGTGGGATTAGACTGGGTGGGATATTAAAGAGTTCGGGGAGTGAGGGGGATATTGGGATTAGACTGGGTGGGATATTAAAGCATTCGGGGAGTGAGGGGGAGTGTGGGATTAGACTGGGTGGGATATTAAATGGTGCAGGGAGAGTGGGTTTAGACTGGATGGGATATTAAAGGGTGTGGGGAGTGAGGGGAGAGTGGGATTAGACTGGGTGGTCTATTAAAGCGTGCGGGGAGTGAGGGGGAGAGTGGGATTAGACTGGGTGGCATATTAAAGGGTGCGGGGAGTGAGGGGGAGATTGGGATTAAACTGGGTGGGATATTACAGGGTGCGGGTAGGGTGGGATTAGACTGGGTGGGAAATTAAAGCGTGCGGGGAGTGAGGGGGAGAGTGGGATTAGATTGGGTGTGATATTAAAGGGTGCGGCGAGTGAGGGGGAGAGTGGGATTAGACTGGGTGGGAAATTAAAGGGTGCGGGGAGTGAGGCGGAGAGTGGGATTAGACTGGGTGGGATATTAAAGGGTGCGGGCAGTGACGGGGAAAGTGGGATTAGACTGGGTGGGATATTAAAGGGTGCTGGGAGTGAAGGGGAGAGTGGGATGAGAATGCGTGGGACATTAAAGCGGTCGGGGAGTGAGGGGGAGAGTGGGATTAGACTGGATGGGATATTAAAGGGTGCGGGGAGTGAGGGGGAGAGTGGGATTAGACTGGTTGTGATATTAAAAGGTGCGGGGAGTGAGGGGAAGAGTGGGATGAGACTGGGTGGGATATTAAAGGGTGCGGGGAGTGAAGGAGAGACTGGGATTAGACTGGGTGGGATATTAAAGGTGCGCGGAGGGTGGGATTAGACCGTGTGGGATATTAAAGCGTGCGGGGAGTGAGGGGGAGAGTGGGATTAGATTGGGTGGCATATTAAAGGGTCCGGCGAGTGAGGGGGAGAGTGGGATTAGACTGGGTGGGATATTAAAGGGTGCGGGGAGTGAGGGGGAGAGAGGGATTAGTCTGGGTGGGATATTAAAAGGTGCGGGGAGTGAGGGGGAGAGTGGGATTAGACTGGGTGGGATATTTAAGGGTGCGGGGAGTGAGGGGGAGAGTGGGATTAGACTGGGTGGGATATTAAAGGGTGTTTGGAGTGAGGGGAAGAGTGGGATTAGACTGGGTGGGATAATAAATGTTGCGGGGATTGAGGGGGAGAGTGGGATTAGACTGGGTGGGATATTAAAGGGTGCGGTCAGTGAAGGGTAGAGTGGGATTTGACTGGGTGGGATATTAAAGCACTCGGGGATTGAGGGGGAGAGTGGGATTGGACTGGCTGGGATATAAAAGGGTGCGGGGAGTGAGGGGGAGAGTGGGATTAGACTGGGTGGAATATTAAAGGGTGTGGGGAGTGAGGGGGAGAGTGGGATTAGACTGGGTGGCATATTAAAGGGTACGGGGAGTGAGGGGGAGATTGGGATTAGACTGGGTGGGATATTAAAGGGTGCGGGGAGGGTGGGATTAGACTGGGTGGGATATTAAAGCGTGCGGGGAGTGAGGGGGAGAGTGGGATTTGAGTGGATGGGATATTAAAGGGTGCGGGCAGTGACGGGGAAAGTGGTTTTAGACTGGGTGGTATATTAAAGGGTGCGGGGAGTGAGGGGGAGAGTGGGATTAGACTGGGTGGGATATTAAAAGGTGCGGGGAGTGAGGGGGAGAGTGGGATTTGACTGGGTGGGATAATAAATGATGCGCGGAGTGAGGGGGAGAGTGGGATCAGACTGGGGGATATATTAAAGGGTGCGGGGAGTGAAGGGGAGAGTGGGATTAGAATACGTGGGTATTAAAGCGTTCGGGGAGTGAGGGGGAGAGTGGGATTAGACTGGGTGGGATATTAAAGGGTGCGGGGAGTGAGGGGGAGATTGGGATTAGACTGGGTGGGATATTAAAGCATTCGGGGAGTGAGGGGGAGTGTGGTATTAGACTGGGTGGGATATTAAAGCATTCGGGGAGTGAGGGGGAGTGTGGTATTAGACTGGGTGGGATATTAAAGCATTCGGGGAGTGAGGGGGAGAGTGGGATTAGACTGGGTGGGATATTAAAGGGTGCGGTGAGAGGGGGTTTAGACTGGCTGGGATATTAAAGGGTGTGGGGAGTGAGGAGGAGAGTCGGATTAGACTGGGTGGTATATTAAAGGGTGCGGGGAGTGAGGGGGAGAGTGGGATTAGACTGGGTGGGATATTAAAGAGTGCGGGGAGGGTGGGATTAGTCTGGGTGGGATATTAAAGCGTGCGGGGAGTGAGGGGGAAAGTGGGATTAGATTGGGTGGGATATTGAAGTGTGCGGGGAGTGAGGGGGGAGTGGGATTAGACTGGGTGGGATATTAAAGGGTGCGGGGAGTGAGGGGGAGAGTGGGATTTGACTTGATGGGATATTAAAGGGTGCGGGGAGTGAATGGGAGAGTGGTTTTAGACTGGGTAGCATATTAAAGGGTGCGGGGAGTGAGGGGGAGATTGGGATTAGACTGGGTGGGATATTAAAGGGTGCGGCGAGGGTGGGATTAGACTGGGTGGGATATTAAAGCTTGCGGGGAGTGAGGGGGAGAGTGGGATTAGATTGGGTGGGATATTAAAGGGTCCGGCGAGTGAGGGGGAGAGTGGGATTAGACTGGGTGGGATATTAAAGGGTGCGGGGAATGAGGGGGAGAGTGGGATTAGACTGGATGGGATATTAAAGGGTGCGGGGAGTGAGGGGGAGAGTGGGATAAGAATGGGTGGGATATTAAAAGTTGAGGGGAGTGAGTGGGAGAGTGGGATTAGACTGGGTGGGATATTAAAGGCTGCGGGGAGTGTGTGATTAGACTGGGTGGGATATTAAAGCGTGCGGGGAGTGAGGGGGAGAGTGGAATTAGATTGGGTGGGATATTAAAGTGTGCGGGGAGTGAGGGGGAGAGTGGGATTAGACTGGGTGGGATATTAAAGGGTGCGGGGAGTGAGGGGTTGAGTGGGATTAGACTGGTTGGGATATTAAAGGGTGCGGTGAGTGAGGGGGAGAGTGGTTTTAGGCTGGGTGGCATACTAAAGGGTGCGGGGAGTGAGGGGGAGATTGGGATTAGACTGGGTGGGATATTAAAGGGTGCGGGGAGGGTGGGATTAGACTGGGTGGGATATTAAAGGGTGCGGGGAGTGAGGGGGAGAGTGGGATTAGACTGGGTGGGATATTATTGGGTGCGGGGAGGTTGGGATTAGACTGGGTGGGATATTAAAGCGTGTGGCGAGTGAGGGGGAGAGTGGTATTAGACTGGGTGGGATATTATTGGGTGCGGGGAGTGAGGGGGAGAGTGGGATTAGACTGGGTGGGATATTACAGGGTGTGGGGAGTGAGGGGGAGAGAGGGATTAGACTGGGTGGGACATTAAAGGGTGCGGGGAGTGAAGGGGAGAGTGGGATTAGACTGGGTGGGATATTAAAGAGTTCGGGGAGTGAGGGGGATATTGGGATTAGACTGGGTGGGATATTAAAGCATTCGGGGAGTGAGGGGGAGAGTGGGATTAGACTGGGTGGGATATTAAATGGTGCAGGGAGAGTGGGTTTAGACTGGATGGGATATTAAAGGGTGTGGGGAGTGAGGGGGAGAGTGGGATTAGTCTGGGTGATATATTAAAGGGTGCGGGGAGTGAGGGGGAGAGTGGGATTAGACTGGGTGGTATATTATAGTGTGCGGGGAGTGAGAGGGAGATTGGGATTAGACAGGGTGGGATATTAAAGGGTGCGGGGAGGGTGGGATTAGACTGGGTGGGATATTAAAGTTTGCGGGGAGTGAGGGGGAGAGTGGTTTTTGACGGGGTGGGATATTAAAGGGTGCGGGGAGTGAGGGGGAGAGTGGGATTAGACTGGGTGGGATATTAAAAGGTGCGGGGAGTGAGGGGGAGAGTGGGATTAGACTGGGTGGTATATTAAAGTGTGCGGGGAGTGAGAGGGAGATTGGGATTAGACTGGGTGGGATATTAAAGGGTGCGGGGAGGGTGGGATTAGACTGGGTGGGATATTAAAGGGTGCGGGGACTGAGGGGGAGAGTGGGATTAGACTGGGTGGGATATTAAAAGGTGCGGGGAGTGCGGGGAAGAGTGGGATTAGACTGGGTGGGATAATAAAGGGTGCGGGGAGTGAGGGGGAGTGTGGGATTAGACTGGGTGGGATATTAAAGGGTGCGGGGAGTGAGGGGGAGAGTGGGATTAGACTGGGTGGGATATTAAAGCATTCGGGGAGTGAGGGGGAGAGTGGCATTGGACTGGGTGGGATATTAAAGGGTGTGGGGAGTGAGGGGGAGAGTGGGATTAGACTGGATGGTATATTAAAGGGTGTGGGGAGTGAGGGGGAGAGTGGGATTGGACTGGGTGGGATATTAAAGTGTGCGGGGAGAGTGGGTTTAGACTGGGTGGGATATTAAAGGGAGTGGGGAGTGAGGGGCAGGGTGGGATTACACTGGGTGGGATATTAAAGGGTGCGGTGAGTGAGGGGGAGAGTGGGATTAGACTGGGTGGTATATTAAAGGGTGCAGGGAGTGAGGGGGAGAGTGGGATTAGACTGGGTGGGATATTGAAGCATTCGGGGAGTGAGGGGGAGAGTGGGATTGGACTGTGTGGGATATTAAAGGGCGTGGGGAGTGAGGGGGAGAGTGGGATTAGACTGGGTGGTATATTAAAGGGTGTGGGGAGTGAGAGGGATCGTGGGATTAGACTGGGTGGGTTTTTAAATGGTGCGGGGAGTGAGGGGGAGAGTGGGATTAGACTGGGAGGGATATTAAAGGGTGCGGGGAGTGAGGGGGAGAGTGGGATTAGACTGGGTGGGATATTAAAGGTTGTGGGGAGTGAGAGGGAGAGTGGTTTTAGACTGGGTGGGATATTAAAGGGTGCGGGGAGAGAGGGGGAGAGTGGGATTAGACTGGGTGGGATATTAAAGGGTGCGGGGAGTGAGGGGGAGAGTGGGATTAGACTGGGTGTGATATTAAAGGTTTCGGGGAGTGAGGGGGAGAGTGGGATTAGACTGGGTGGGATATTAAAGCATTCGGGGAGTGAGGGGGAGAGTGGGATTGGACTGGGTGGGATATTAAAGGGTGCGGGGAGTGAGGGGGAGAGTGGGATTAGACTGGGTGGGATATTAAATGGTGTGGGGAGTGAGGGGGAGATTGGGATTAGACTGGGTGGTATTTTACAGGGCGCGGGGAGTGAGAGGGAGAGTGGGATTAGACTGGGTGGGATACTAAAGGGTGCGGGGAGAGTGTGTTTAGACTGGGTGGGATATTAAAGGGTGTGGGGAGTGAGGGGGAGGGTGTGATTACACTGCGTGAGATATTAAAGGGTGCGGGGAGTGAAGGGGAGAGTTTATTTAGACTGGGTGGTATATTAAATGGTGCGGGGAGTGAGGGGGAGAGTGGGATTAGACTTGGTGGTATATTAAAGGGTGTGGGGAGTGAGTGGGAGAGTGGGATTAGACTGGGTGGTATATTAAAGGCTGCGGGGTGTGAGGGGGAGAGTGGGATTAGACTGGGTGGGATATTAAAGTGTGCGGGGAGTGAGGGGGAGAGTGGGATTAGACTGGGTGGGATATTAAAGTGTGCGGGGAGTGAGGGGGAGAGTGGGATTAGATTGGGTGGGATATTAAAGTGTGCGGGGAGTGAGGGAGAGAGTGGGATTAGACTGGGTGGGATATTAAAGGGTGCGGGGAGGGTGGGATTAGACTGGGTGGGATATTAAATGGTGTGGGGAGTGAGGGGGAGAGTGGGATTAGACTGGGTGGGATATTAAAGGGTGCGGGGAATGAGGGTGAGAGTGGGATTAGACTGGGTGGGATATTGAAGCATTCGGGGAGTTAGAGGGAGAGTGGGGTTGGACTGGGTGGGATATTAAAGGGTGCGGGGAGAGTGGGATTAGACTGGGTGGGATATTGAAGCATTCGGGGAGTTAGAGGGAGAGTGGGGTTGGACTGGGTGGGATATTAAAGTGTGCGGGGAGAGTGGGTTTAGACTGGGTGGGATATTAAAGGGTGTGGGGAGTGAGGGGCAGGGTGGGATTACACTGGGTGGGATATTAAAGGGTGCGGTGAGTGAGGGGGAGAGTGGGATTAGACTGGGTGGTATATTAAAGGGTGCAGGGAGTGAGGGGGAGAGTGGGTTTAGACTGGGTGGGATATTGAAGCATTCGGGGAGTGAGGGGGAGAGTGGGATTGGACTGTGTGGGATATTAAAGGGCGTGGGGAGTGAGGGGGAGAGTGGGATTAGACTGGGTGGTATATTAAAGGGTGTGGGGAGTGAGAGGGATCGTGGGATTAGACTGGGTGGGTTTTTAAATGGTGCGGGGAGTGAGGGGGAGAGTGGGATTAGACTGGGTGGGATATTAAAGGGTGCGGGGAGTGAGGGGGAGAGTGGGATTAGACTGGGTGGGATATTAAAGGTTGTGGGGAGTGAGAGGGAGAGTGGTTTTAGACTGGGTGGGATATTAAAGGGTGCGGGGAGAGAGGGGGAGAGTGGGATTAGACTGGGTGGGATATTAAAGGGTGCGGGGAGTGAGGGGGGAGAGTGGGATTAGACTGGGTGTGATATTAAAGGTTTCGGGGAGTGAGGGGGAGAGTGGGATTAGACTGGGTGGGATATTAAAGCATTCGGGGAGTGAGGGGGAGAGTGGGATTGGACTGGGTGGGATATTAAAGGGTGCGGGGAGTGAGGGGGAGAGTGGGATTAGACTGGGTGGGATATTAAATGGTGTGGGGAGTGAGGGGGAGATTGGGATTAGACTGGGTGGTATTTTACAGGGCGCGGGGAGTGAGAGGGAGAGTGGGATTAGACTGGGTGGGATACTAAAGGGTGCGGGGAGAGTGTGTTTAGACTGGGTGGGATATTAAAGGGTGTGGGGGAGTGAGGGGGAGGGTGTGATTACACTGCGTGAGATATTAAAGGGTGCGGGGAGTGAAGGGGAGAGTTTATTTAGACTGGGTGGTATATTAAATGGTGCGGGGAGTGAGGGGGAGAGTGGGATTAGACTTGGTGGTATATTAAAGGGTGTGGGGAGTGAGTGGGAGAGTGGGATTAGACTGGGTGGTATATTAAAGGCTGCGGGGTGTGAGGGGGAGAGTGGGATTAGACTGGGTGGGATATTAAAGTGTGCGGGGAGTGAGGGGGAGAGTGGGATTAGACTGGGTGGGATATTAAAGTGTGCGGGGAGTGAGGGGGAGAGTGGGATTAGACTGGGTGGGATATTAAAGTGTGCGGGGAGTGAGGGAGAGAGTGGGATTAGACTGGGTGGGATATTAAAGGGTGCGGGGAGGGTGGGATTAGACTGGGTGGGATATTAAATGGTGTGGGGAGTGAGGGGGAGAGTGGGATTAGACTGGGTGGGATATTAAAGGGTGCGGGGAATGAGGGTGAGAGTGGGATTAGACTGGGTGGGATATTGAAGCATTCGGGGAGTTAGAGGGAGAGTGGGGTTGGACTGGGTGGGATATTAAAGGGTGCGGGGAGAGTGGTATTAGACTGGGTGGGATATTAAAGAGTGCGGGGAGTGAGGGGGAGAGTGGGATTAGACTGGGTGGAATATTAAAGGGTGCGGGGAGTGAGGGGGAGAGTGGGATTAGACTGGGTGGGATATTAAAGGGTGCGGGGAGTGAGGGGGAGATTGGGATTAGACTGGGTGGTATATTACAGGGCGCGGGGAGTGAGAGGGAGAGTGGGATTAGACTGGGTGGGATATTAAAGGGTGCGGGCAGTAAGGTGAGAGTGGGATTAGACTGGGTGGGATATTAAAGGGTGCGGGGAGTGAGGGGGAGGGTGGGATTAGACTGGGTGAGATATTAAAGGGTGCGGGGAGTGAGGGGGAGAGTGGGTTTAGACTGGGTGCGATATTCAAGGGAGCGGGGAGTGAGGGGGAGAGTGGGATGAGACTGGGTGGGATATTAAAGGGTGCGGGGAGAGTGGGTTTAGACTGGGTGGGATATTAAAGGGTGTGGGGAGTGAGGGGGAGTGGGACTAGACTGGGTGGAATATTAAAGGGTGCGGGAGTGAGGGGGAGAGTGGGATTAGACTGGGTGGTATATTAAAGGGTGTGGGGAGTGAGGGGGAGAGTGGGATTAGACTGGATGGGATATTAAAGGGTGCGGGGAGTGAGGGGGAGATTGGGATTAGACTGGGTGGGATATTAAAGCATTCGGGGAGTGAGGGGGAGAGTGGGATTAGACTGGGTGGGATATTAAAGTGTGCGGTGAGTGAGGGGGAGAGTGGGATTAGACTGGGTGGGATATTAAAGGGTGCGGGGAATGAGGGGGAGAGTGGGATTAGACTGGGTGGGAGATAAACGGGTGCGGTGAGTGAGGGGGAGAGTGGGATTAGACTGGCTGGGATATTAAAGGGTGCGGGGAGTGAGGGGGAGGGTGGGATTAGACTTGGTGAGATATTAAAGGGTGCGGGGAGTGAGGGGGAGAGTGGGTTTAGACTGGGTGCGATATTAAAGTGTGTGGGGAGTGAGGGGGAGAGTGGGATTAGACTGGGTGGTATATTAAAGGGTGCGGGGAGACAGGGGGAGAGTGGGATTAGACTGGGTGGGATATTAAAGGGTGTGGGGAGTGAGGGGGAGGGTGGGATTAGACTGGGTGGGATACTAAAGCATTCGGGGAGTGAGGGGGAGAGTGGGATTAGACTGGGTGGGATATTAAAGGGTGCGGGGAGTGAGGGGGAGAGTGGGATGAGACTGGGTGGCATATTAAAGCATTCGGGGAGTGAGGGGGAGAGTGGGATTAGATTGGGTGCGATATTACAGGGTGCGGGGAGAGTGGGATTAGACTAGGTGGGATATTAAAGGGTGTGGGGAGTGAGGGGGAGAGTGGGATTAGAATGGGTGGCATATAAAAGGGTGCGGGGAGTGAGGGGGAGATTGGGATTAGACTGGGTGGGATATTAAAGGCTGGGGGAAGGGTGGGATTAGACTGTGGGGTATATTAAAGCGTGCGGGGAGTGAGGGGGAGAGTGGGATTAGATTGGGTGGGATATTAAAGTGTGCGGTGAGTGAGGGGGAGAGTGGGATTAGACTGGGTGGGATATTAAAGGGTGCGGGGAATGAGGGGGAGAGTGGGATTAGACTGGATGGGATATTAAAGGGTGCGGGGAGTGAGGGGGAGAGTGGTTTTAGACTGGGTGGCATATTAAATGGTGCGGGGAGTGAGGGGGAGTTAGGGATTAGACTGGGTGGGATATTAGAGGTGCTCGGAGGGTAGGATTAGACCGTGTGGGATATTAAAGCGTGCGGGGAGTGAGGGGTAGAGTTGGATTAGATTGGGTGGGATATTAAAAGGTCCGGCGAGTGAGGGGGAGAGTGGGATTAGACTGGGTGGGATATTAAAGGGTGCGGGGAGTGAGGGGGAGTGTGGGATTAGACTGGGTGGGTTATTAAAGGGTGTGGGGAGTGAGGGGGAGAGTGGGATTAGACCGGGTGGGATATTAAAGGGTGCGGGGAGTGAAGGGGAGAGTGGGATTAGACTGGGTGTGATTTTAAAGCGTTCGGGGAGTGAAGGGGAGAGTGGGATTTGACTGGGTGGGATATTAAAGGGTGTGGGGAGTGAGGGGGAGAGTGGGATTAGACTGGGTGGGATATTAAAGGGTGCGGGGAGTGAAGGGGAGAGTGGGATTAGACTGGGTGTGATTTTAAAGCGTTCGGTGAGTGAAGGGGAGAGTGGGATTAGACTGGGTGGGATATTAAAGGGTGCGGGGAGTGAAGGGGAGAGTGGGATTAGAGTGGGTGTGATTTTAAAGCGTTCGGGGAGTGAGGGGGAGAGTGGGATTGGACTGGGTGGGATATAAAAGGGTGTGGGAGTGAGGGGGAGAGTCGGATTAGACTGGGTGGGATAATAAAGGGTGTGGGGAGTGAGAGGGAGAGTGGGATTAGACTGGGTGGTATATTAAAGGGTGCGGCGAGTGAGGGGGAGAGTGGGATTAGACTGGATGGGATATTAAAAGGTGCGGGGAGTGAGGGGAAGAGTGGGATTAGAATGGGTGGGATACTAAAGGGTGCGGGGAGTGAGGGGGAGTGTGGGATTAGACTGGGTGGGATAATAAAGGGTGTGGGGAGTGAGAGGGAGAGTGGGATTAGACTGGGTGATATATTTAAGGGTGCGGGGAGTGAGGGGGAGAGTGGGATGAGACTGGGTGGGATATTAAAGGGTGCGGGGAGTGAAGGGGAGACTGGGATTAGACTGGGTGTGATATTAAATCGTTCGGGGAGTGAGGGGGAGAGTGGGATTAGACTGGGTGGGATATTAAAGGGTGTGGGCAGTGAGGGGGAGAGTGGGATTAGACTGGGTTGGATATTAATGGGTGCGGGGAGTGAGGGGGAGAGTGGGATTAGACTGGGTGGGATATTAAAGGGTGTGGGGAGTGAGAGGGAGAGTGGGATTAGACTGGGTGATATATTTAAGGGTGCGGGGAGTGAGGGGGAGAGTGGGATTAGACTGGGTGGTATATTAAAGGGTGCGGGGAGTGAGAGGGAGATTGGGATTAGACTGGGTGGGATATTAAAGGGTGCGGGGAGATTGGGATTAGACTGGGTGGGATATTAAAGGGAGCGGGGAGGGTGGGATTAGACTGGGTGGGATATTAAAGGGTGCGGGGAGTGAGGGGGAGATGGCATTAGACTGGAAACGATATTAAAGGTTGCGGGGAGTGAGGGGGAGAGTGGGATTAGACTGGGTGGGATATTAAAAGGTGCGGGGAGTGCGGGTAGAGTGGGATTAGACTGGGTGGGATAATAAAGGGTGCGGGGAGTGAGGGGGAGAGTGGGATTAGACTGGGTGGGATATTAAAGAATTCGGGGAGAGAGGGGGAGAGTGGGATTGGACTGGGTGGTATATTAAAGGGTGTGGGGAGTGAGTGGGAGAGTGGGATTAGACTGGGTGGTATATTAAAGGGTGCGGGGAGTGAGGGGGACAGTGGGATTAGACTGGGTGGGATATTAAATGGTGTGGGGAGTGAGGGGGAGATTGTGATTAGACTGGGTGGGATATTAATGCATCCGGGGAGTGAGGGGGAGAGTGGGATTAGACTGGGTGGGATATTAAAGGGTGCGGGGAGAGTGTGTTTAGGCTGGGTGGGATATTAAAGGGTGTGGGGAGTGAGGGGCAGGGTGGGATTACACTGGGTGAGATATTAAAGGGTGCGGGGAATGAGGGGGAGAGTTGGTTTAGACTGGGTGGTATATTAAAGGGTGTGGGGACTGAGTGGGAGAGTGGGATTAGACTGGGTGGTATATTAAAGGGTGCGGGGTGTGAGGGGGACAGTGGGATTAGACTGTGTGGGATATTAAAGTGTGCGGGGAGTGAGGGGGAGAGTGGGATTAGACTGGGTGGGATATTAAAGGCCGCGGGGAGTGAGGGGGAAAGTGGGATTAGACTGGGTGGGATATTAACGTGTGCGGGGAGTGAGGGGGAGAGTGGGATTAGACTGGGTGGGATATTAAAGTGTGCGGGGAGTGAGGGGGAGAGTGGGATTAGACTGGGTGGGATATTAAAGGGTGCGGGGAGGGTGGGATTAGACTGGGTGGGATATTAAAGGGTGCGGGGACTGAGGGGGAGAGTGGGATTAGACTGGGTGGGATATTAAAGGTTGCGGGGAGTGAGGGGGAGAGTGGGATTAGACTGGGTGTGATATTAAATGGTGTGGGGAGTGAGGGGGGAGTGGGATTAGACTGGGTGGGATATTTAAGGGTGCGGGGAGTGAGGGTGAGAGTGGGATTAGACTGGGTGGGATATTGAAGCATTCGGGGAGTTAGAGGGAGAGTGGGGTTGGACTCGGTGGGATATTAAAGGGTGCGGGGAGAGTGGGTTTAGACTGGGTGGGATATTAAAGGGTGTGGGGAGTGAGGGGGAGAGTGGGATTAGACTGGGTGGGATATTAAAGGGTGCGGGGAGTGAGGGGGAGAGTGGGATTAGACTGGGTGGTATATTAAAGGGTGCGGGGTGTGAGGGGGAGAGTGGGATTAGACTGTGTGGGATATTAAAGTGTGCGGGGAGTGAGGGGGAAAGTGGGATTAGACTGGGTGGGATATTAAAATGTGCGGGGAGTGAGGGGGAGAGTGGGATTAGACTGGGTGGGATATTAAAGGGTGCAGGGAGGGTGGATTAGACTGGGTGGGATATTAAAGGGTGCGGGGAGTGAGGGGGAGAGTGGGATTAGACTGGGTGGGATATTAAAGGGTGCGGGGAGTGAGGGGGAGAGTGGGATTAGACTGGGTGGGATATTAAATGGTGTGGGGAGTGAGGGGGAGAGTGGGATTAGACTGGGTGCGATATTAAAGGGTGCGGGGAGTGAGGGTGTGTGTGGGATTAGACTGGGTGGGATATTGAAGCATTCGGGGAGTTAGAGGGAGAGTGGGGATGGACTGGGTGGGATATTAAAGAGTGCGGGGAGAGTGGGTTTAGACTGGGTGGGATATTAAAGGGAGTGGGGAGTGAAGGGGAGATTGGGATTAGACTGGCTGGGATATTAAAGGGTGCGGGGAGGGTGGGATTAGACTGGGTGGGATATTAAAGGGTGCGGGGAGTGAGGGGGAGAGTGGGATTAGACTGGGTGGGATATTAAAGGGTGCGGGGAGTGAGGGGGAGAGTGGGATTAGACTGGGTAGGATATTAAATGGTGTGGGGAGTGAGGGGGAGAGTGGGATTAGACTGGGTGGGATATTAAAGGGTGCAGGGAGTGAGGGTGAGTGTGGGATTAGACTGGGTGGGATATTGAAGCATTCGGGGAGTTAGAGGGAGAGTGGGGATGGACTGGGTGGGATATTAAAGGGTGCGGGGAGAGCGGGTTTAGACTGGGTGGGATATTAAAGGGAGTGGGGAGTGAGGGGGAGAGTGGGATTAGACTGTTTGGGATATTAAAGTGTGCGGGGAGTGAGGGGGAGAGTGGGATTAGACTGGGTGGGATATTAAAGGTTGCGGGGAGTGAGGGGGAGATTGTGATTAGACTGCGTGGTATATTAAAGGGTGCGGTGAGTGAGGGGTAGAGTGGGATTAGACTGGGTGGTATATTAAAGGGTGCGGGGAGTGAGGGGGAGAGTTGGAATGGACTGGCTGGGATATTAAAGGTTGTGGGGAGTGAGAGGGAGAGTGGGATTAGACTGGGTGGGATATTAAAGGGTGCGGGGAGTGAGGTGGAGATTGGGATTAGACTGGGTGGGATATTAAAGCATTCGGGGAGTGAGGGGGAGAGTGGGATTAGACTGGGTGGGTTATTAAAGGGTGCAGGTAGGGTGGGATTAGACTGGGTGGGAGATAAACGGGTGCGGTGAGTGAGAGGGAGAATGGGATTAGACTGGGTGGGATATTAAAGGGTGCGGGGAGTGAGGGGGAGAGTGGGATTAGACTGGGTGGGATATTAAAGGGTGCGGGGATTTAGGGGGAGAGTGGGATTAGACTGGGTGGGATATTAAAGGGTGCGGGGAGTGAGGGGGAGGGTGGGATTAGATTGGGTGAGATATTAAAGGGTGCGGGGAGTCAGGGGGAGAGTGGGATTAGACTGGGTGGGATATTAAAGGGTGTGGGGAGTGAGGGGGAGAGTGGGATTAGACTGGGTGGGATATTAAAGGGTGCGGGGAGTGAGGTGGAGAGTGGGATGAGACTGGGTGGGATATTAAAGCATTCGAGGAGTGAGGGGGAGAGTGGGATTAGATTGGGTGCGATATTACAGGGTGCGGGGAGAGTGGGATTAGACTGGGTGGGATATTAAAGGGTGTGGGGAGTGCGGGGGAGAGTGGGATTAGACTGGGTGGCATATAAAAGGGTGCGGGGAGTGAGGGGGAGATTGGGATTAGACTGGGTGGGATATTAAAGGCTGCGGGGAGGGTGGGATTAGACTGTGGGGTATATTAAAGCGTGCGGGGAGTGAGGGGGAGAGTGGGATTAGATTGGGTGGGATATTAAAGTGTGCGGTGAGTGAGGGGGAGAGTGGGATTAGACTGGGTGGGATATTAAAGGGTGCGGGGAATGAGGGGGAGAGTGGGATTAGACTGGATGGGATATTAAAGGGTGCGGGGAGTGAGGGGGAGAGTGGTTTTAGACTGAGTGGCATATTAAATGGTGCGGGGAGTGAGGGGGAGATAGGGATTAGACTGGGTGGGATATTAAAGGTGCGCGGAGGGTGGGATTAGACCGTGTGGGATATTAAAGCGTGCGGGGAGTGAGGGGGAGAGTTGGATTAGATTGGGTGGGATATTAAAAGGTCCGGCGAGTGAGGGGGAGAGTGGGATTAGACTGGGTGGGATATTAAAGGGTGCGGGGAGTGAGGGGAAGACTGGGATTAGACTGGGTGGGATAATAAAGGGTGCGGGGAGTGAGGGGGAGTGTGGGATTAGACTGGGTGGGATATTAAAGGGTGTGGGGAGTGAGGGGGAGAGTGGGATTAGACTGGGTGGGATAATAAAGGGTGCGGGGAGTGAAGGGGAGAGTGGGATTAGACTGGGTGTGATTTTAAAGCGTTAGGGGAGTGAAGGGGAGAGTGGGATTAGACTGGATGGGATATTAAAGGGTGTGGGGAGTGAGGGGGAGAGTGGGATTGGACTGGGTGGGATATAAAAGCGTGTGGGGAGCGAGGGGGAGAGTGGGATTAGACTGGGTGGGATATTAAAGGGTGTGGGGAGTGAAGGGGAGAGTGGGATTAGACTGGGTGTGATTTTAAAGCGTTCGGGGAGTGAAGGGTAGAGTGGGATTAGACTGGGTGGGATATTAATGCATCCGGGGAGTGAGGGGGAGAGTGGGATTAGACTGGGTGGGATATTAAAGGGTGCGGGGAGAGTGTGTTTAGGCTGGGTGGGATATTAAAGGGTGTGGGGAGTGAGGGGGAGGGTGGGATTACACTGGGTGAGATATTAAAGGGTGCGGGGAATGAGGGGGAGAGTTGGTTTAGACTGGGTGGTATATTAAAGGGTGTGGGGACTGAGTGGGAGAGTGGGATTAGACTGGGTGGTATATTAAAGGGTGCGGGGTGTGAGGGGGACAGTGGGATTAGACTGTGTGGGATATTAAAGTGTGCGGGGAGTGAGGGGGAGAGTGGGATTAGACTGGGTGGGATATTAAAGGCCGCGGGGAGTGAGGGGGAAAGTGGGATTAGACTGGGTGGGATATTAACGTGTGCGGGGAGTGAGGGGGAGAGTGGGATTAGACTGGGTGGGATATTAAAGTGTGCGGGGAGTGAGGGGGAGAGTGGGATTAGACTGGGTGGGATATTAAAGGGTGCGGGGAGGGTGGGATTAGAGTGGGTGGGATATTAAAGGGTGCGGGGACTGAGGGGGAGAATGGGATTAGACTGGGTGGGATATTAAAGGTTGCGGGGAGTGAGGGGGAGAGTGGGATTAGACTGGGTGTGATATTAAATGGTGTGGGGAGTGAGGGGGGGAGTGGGATTAGACTGGGTGGGATATTTAAGGGTGCGGGGAGTGAGGGTGAGAGTGGGATTAGACTGGGTGGGATATTGAAGCATTCGGGGAGTTAGAGGGAGAGTGGGGTTGGACTCGGTGGGATATTAAAGGGTGCGGGGAGAGTGGGTTTAGACTGGGTGGGATATTAAAGGGTGTGGGGAGTGAGGGGGAGAGTGGGATTAGACTGGGTGGGATATTAAAGGGTGCGGGGAGTGAGGGGGAGAGTGGGATTAGACTGGGTGGTATATTAAAGGGTGCGGGGTGTGAGGGGGAGAGTGGGATTAGACTGTGTGGGATATTAAAGTGTGCGGGGAGTGAGGGGGAAAGTGGGATTAGACTGGGTGGGATATTAAAATGTGCGGGGAGTGAGGGGGAGAGTGGGATTAGACTGGGTGGGATATTAAAGGGTGCAGGGAGGGTGGGATTAGACTGGGTGGGATATTAAAGGGTGCGGGGAGTGAGGGGGAGAGTGGGATTAGACTGGGTGGGATATTAAAGGGTGCGGGGAGTGAGGGGGAGAGTGGGATTAGACTGGGTGGGATATTAAATGGTGTGGGGAGTGAGGGGGAGAGTGGGATTAGACTGGGTGCGATATTAAAGGGTGCGGGGAGTGAGGGTGTGTGTGGGATTAGACTGGGTGGGATATTGAAGCATTCGGGGAGTTAGAGGGAGAGTGGGGATGGACTGGGTGGGATATTAAAGAGTGCGGGGAGAGTGGGTTTAGACTGGGTGGGATATTAAAGGGAGTGGGGAGTGAAGGGGAGATTGGGATTAGACTGGCTGGGATATTAAAGGGTGCGGGGAGGGTGGGATTAGACTGGGTGGGATATTAAAGGGTGCGGGGAGTGAGGGGGAGAGTGGGATTAGACTGGGTGGGATATTAAAGGGTGCGGGGAGTGAGGGGGAGAGTGGGATTAGACTGGGTAGGATATTAAATGGTGTGGGGAGTGAGGGGGAGAGTGGGATTAGACTGGGTGGGATATTAAAGGGTGCAGGGAGTGAGGGTGAGTGTGGGATTAGACTGGGTGGGATATTGAAGCATTCGGGGAGTTAGAGGGAGAGTGGGGATGGACTGGGTGGGATATTAAAGGGTGCGGGGAGAGCGGGTTTAGACTGGGTGGGATATTAAAGGGAGTGGGGAGTGAGGGGGAGAGTGGGATTAGACTGTTTGGGATATTAAAGTGTGCGGGAAGTGAGGGGGAGAGTGGGATTAGACTGGGTGGGATATTAAAGGTTGCGGGGAGTGAGGGGGAGATTGTGATTAGACTGCGTGGTATATTAAAGGGTGCGGTGAGTGAGGGGTAGAGTGGGATTAGACTGGGTGGTATATTAAAGGGTGCGGGGAGTGAGGGGGAGAGTTGGAATGGACTGGCTGGGATATTAAAGGTTGTGGGGAGTGAGAGGGAGAGTGGGATTAGACTGGGTGGGATATTAAAGGGTGCGGGGAGTGAGGTGGAGATTGGGATTAGACTGGGTGGGATATTAAAGCATTCGGGGAGTGAGGGGGAGAGTGGGATTAGACTGGGTGGGATATTAAAGGGTGCAGGTAGGGTGGGATTAGACTGGGTGGGAGATAAACGGGTGCGGTGAGTGAGAGGGAGAATGGGATTAGACTGGGTGGGATATTAAAGGGTGCGGGGAGTGAGGGGGAGAGTGGGATTAGACTGGGTGGGATATTAAAGGGTGCGGGGATTTAGGGGGAGAGTGGGATTAGACTGGGTGGGATATTAAAGGGTGCGGGGAGTGAGGGGGAGGGTGGGATTAGATTGGGTGAGATATTAAAGGGTGCGGGGAGTCAGGGGGAGAGTGGTATTAGACTGGGTGGGATATTAAAGGGTGTGGGGAGTGAGGGGGAGAGTGGGATTAGACTGGGTGGGATATTAAAGGGTGCGGGGAGTGAGGTGGAGAGTGGGATGAGACTGGGTGGGATATTAAAGCATTCGAGGAGTGAGGGGGAGAGTGGGATTAGATTGGGTGCGATATTACAGGGTGCGGGGAGAGTGGGATTAGACTGGGTGGGATATTAAAGGGTGTGGGGAGTGCGGGGGAGAGTGGGATTAGACTGGGTGGCATATAAAAGGGTGCGGGGAGTGAGGGGGAGATTGGGATTAGACTGGGTGGGATATTAAAGGCTGCGGGGAGGGTGGGATTAGACTGTGGGGTATATTAAAGCGTGCGGGGAGTGAGGGGGAGAGTGGGATTAGATTGGGTGGGATATTAAAGTGTGCGGTGAGTGAGGGGGAGAGTGGGATTAGACTGGGTGGGATATTAAAGGGTGCGGGGAATGAGGGGGAGAGTGGGATTAGACTGGATGGGATATTAAAGTGTGCGGGGAGTGAGGGGGAGAGTGGTTTTAGACTGAGTGGCATATTAAATGGTGCGGGGAGTGAGGGGGAGATAGGGATTAGACTGGGTGGGATATTAAAGGTGCGCGGAGGGTGGGATTAGACCGTGTGGGATATTAAAGCGTGCGGGGAGTGAGGGGGAGAGTTGGATTAGATTGGGTGGGATATTAAAAGGTCCGGCGAGTGAGGGGGAGAGTGGGATTAGACTGGGTGGGATATTAAAGGGTGCGGGGAGTGAGGGGAAGACTGGGATTAGACTGGGTGGGATAATAAAGGGTGCGGGGAGTGAGGGGGAGTGTGGGATTAGACTGGGTGGGATATTAAAGGGTGTGGGGAGTGAGGGGGAGAGTGGGATTAGACTGGGTGGGATAATAAAGGGTGCGGGGAGTGAAGGGGAGAGTGGGATTAGACTGGGTGTGATTTTAAAGCGTTAGGGGAGTGAAGGGGAGAGTGGGATTAGACTGGATGGGATATTAAAGGGTGTGGGGAGTGAGGGGGAGAGTGGGATTAGACTGGGTGGGAAATTAAAGGGTGCGGGGAGTGAAGGGGACAGTGGGATTAGACTGGGTGTGATTTTAAAGCGTTCGGGGAGTGGAGGGGAGAGTGGGATTAGACTGGGTGGGATATTAAAGGGTGCGGGGAGTGAAGGGGAGAGTGTGATTAGAGTGGGTGTGATTTTAAAGCGTTTGGGGAGTGAGGGGGAGGGTGGGATTGGACTGGGTGGGATATAAAAGGGTGTGGGAGTGAGGTGGAGAGTGGGATTAGACTGGGTGGTATATTAAAGGGTGCGGCGAGTGAGGGGGAGAGTGGGATTAGACTGGATGGGATATTAAAGGGTGCGGGGAGTGAGGGGGAGAGTGGGATTAGACTGGGTGTGATATTAAAAGGTGCGGGGAGTGAAGGGGAGAGTGGGATTAGAATGGGTGGGATATTAAAGGGTGTGGGGAGTGAGTGGGAGAGTGGGATGAGACTGGGTGGGATATTAAAGGGTGCGGGGAGTGAAGGGGAGACTGGGATTAGACTGGGTGTGATATTAAATCGTTCGGGGAGTGAGGGGGAGAGTGGGATTAGACTGGGTGGGATATTAACGCATTCGGGGAGTGAGGGGGAGAGTGGGATTAGACTGCGTGGGATATTAAAGGGTGCGGTGAGTGAGGGGTAGAGTGGGATTAGACTGGGTGGTATATTAAAGGGTGCGGGGAGTGAGGGGGAGAGTGGGATTAGACTGGGTGGGATATTAAAGGTTGTGGGGAGTGAGAGGGAGAGTGGGATTAGACTGGGTGGGATATTAAAGGGTGCGGGGAGTGAGGGGGAGATTGGGATTAGACTGGGTGGGATATTAAAGCATTCGGGGAGTGAGGGGGAGAGTGGGATTAGACTGGGTGGGATATTAAAGGGTGCAGGTAGGGTGGGATTAGACTGGGTGAGAGATAAACGGGTGCGGTGAGTGAGGGGGAGAGTGGGATTAGACTGGGTGGGATATTAAAGGGTGCGGTGAGTGAGGGGGAGAGTGGGATTAGACTGGGTGGGATATTAAAGGGTGCGGGGAGTGAGGGGGAGGGTGGGATTAGACTGGGTGAGATATTAAAGGGTGCGGGGAGTGAGTGGGAGAGTGGGTTTAGACTGGGTGGGATATTAAAGTGTGGGGGAGTGAGGGGGAGAGTGGGATTCGACTGGGTGGTATATTAAAGGGTGCGGGGAGTCAGGGGGAGAGTGGGATTAGACTGGGTGGGATATTAAAGGGTGTGGGGAGTGAGGGGGAGAGTGGGATTAGACTGGGTGGGATAGTAAAGCATTCGGGTGTGAGTGGGAGAGTGGGATTAGACTGGTTGGGATATTAAAGGGTGCGGGGAGTGAGGGGGAGAGTGGGATGAGACTGGGTGGGATATTAAAGCATTCGGGGAGTGAGGGGGAGAATGGGGTTAGATTGGGTGCGATACTACAGGGTGCGGGGAGAGTGGGATTAGACTTGGTGGGATATTAAAGGGTGTTGGGAGTGAGGGGGAGAGTGGGATTAGACTGGGTGGCATATAAAAGGTTGCGGGGAATGAGGGGGAGATTGGGATTAGACTGGGTGGGATATTAAAGGGTGCGGGGAGGATGGGATTAGACTGTGGGGTATATTAAAGCGTGCGGGGAGTGAGGGGGAGAGTGGGATTAGATTGGGTGGGATATTAAGGTGTGCGGTGAGTGAGGGGGAGAGTGGGATTAGACTGGGTGGGATATTAAAGGGTGCGGGGAGTGAGAGGGAGATTGGGATTAGACTGGTTGGGATATTAAAGGGTGCGGTGAGATTGGGATTAGACTGGGTGGGATATTAAAGGGTGCGGGGAGGGTGGGATTAGACTGGGTGGGATATTAAAGGGTGCGGGGAGTGAGGGGGAGAGTGGCATTAGACTGGATGGGATATTAAAGTGTGCGGGGAGTGAGGAGGAGAGTGGGATTAGACTGGGTGGGATATTAAAGGGTGCGGCGAGTGAGGGGGAGAGTGGGATTAGACTGGGTGGGATATTAAAAGGTGCGGGGAGTGAGGGGAAGAGTGGGATTAGAATGGGTGGGATAATAAAGGGTGCGGGGAGTGAGGGGGAGTGTGGGATTAGACTGGGTGGGATATTAAAGGGTGTGGGGAGTGAGGGGGAGAGTGGGATGAGACAGGGTGGGATATTAAAGGGTGCGGGGAATGAGGGGGAGAGTGGGATTAGACTGGGTGGTATATTAAAGGGTGCGGGGAGTGAGGGGGAGAGTGGTTTTAGACTGGGTGGCATATTAAATGGTGCGGGGAGTGAGGGGGAGATAGGGATTAGACTGGGTGGGATATTAAAGGTGCGCGGAGGGTGGGATTAGACCGTGTGGGATATTAAAGCGTGCGGGGAGTGAGGGGGAGAGTTGGAATAGATTGGGTGGGATATTAAAAGGTCCGGCGAGTGAGGGGGAGAGTGGGATTAGACTGGGTGGGATATTAAAGGGTGCAGGGAATGAGGGGAAGACTGGGATTAGACTGGGTGGGATAATAAAGGGTGCTGGGAGTGAGGGGGAGTGTGGGATTAGACTGGGTGGGATATTAAAGGGTGTGGGGAGTGAGGGGGAGAGTGGGATTAGACTGGGTGGGATATTAAAGGGTGCGGGGAGTGAAGGGGAGAGTGGGATTATACTGGGTGTGATTTTAAAGCGTTAGGGGAGTGAAGGGGAGAGTGGGATTAGACTGGGTGGGATATTAAAGGATGTGGGGAGTGAGGGGGAGTGTGGGATTAGACTGGGTGGGATATTAAAGTGTGCGTGGAGTGAAGGGGAGAGTGGGATTAGACTGGGTGTGATTTTACAGCGTTCGGGGAGTGAGGGGGAGAGTGGGATTGGACTGGGTGTGATATAAAAGGGTGTGGGAGTGATGGGGAGAGTAGGATTAGACTGGGTGGTATATTAAAGGGTGCGGCGAGTGAGGGGGAGAGTGGGATTAGACTGGGTGTGATTTAAAAGCGTTCGGGGAGTGAAGGGGAGAGTGGGATTAGACTGGGTGGGATATTAAAGGGTGCGGGGAGTGAAGGGGAGAGTGGGATTAGAGTGGGTGTGATTTTAAAGCGTTCGGGGAGTGAGGGGGAGAGTGGGATTGGACTGGGTGTGATATAAAAGGGTGTGGGAGTGAGGGGGAGAGTAGGATTAGACTGGGTGGTATATTAAAGGGTGCGGCGAGTGAGGGGGAGAGTGGGATTAGACTGGATGGGATATTAAAGGGTGCGGGGAGTGAGGGGGAGAGTGGGATTAGACTGGGTGGGATATTAAAAGGTGCGGGGAGTGAGGGGAAGAGTGGGATGAGACTGGGTGGGATATTAAAGGGTGCGGGGAGTGAAGGGGAGACTGGGATTAGACTGGGTGTGATATTAAATCGTTCGGGGATTGAGGGGGAGAGTGGGATTAGACTGGGTGGGATATTAAAGCATTCGGGGAGTGAGGGGGAGAGTGGGATTGGACTGGGTTGGATATTAATGGGTGCGGGGATTGAGGGGGAGTGTGGGATTAGACTGGTTGGGATATTAAAGGGTGTGGGGAGTGAGGGGGAGAGTGGGATTAGACTGGGTTGGATATTAATGGGTGCGGGGAGTGAGGGGGAGAGTGGGATTAGACTGGGTGGGATATTAAAGGGTGTGGGGAGTGAGGGGGAGAGTGTGATTAGACTGGGTGGTATATTAAAGGGTCTGGGGAGTGAGAGGGAGAGTGGGATTAGACTGGGTGATATATTAAAGGGTGCGGGGAGTGAGGGGGAGAGTGTGATTAGACTGGGTGGTATATTAAAGGGTGCAGTGAGTGAGGGGGAGATTGGGATTAGACTGGGTGGGATATTAAAGGGTGCGGGGAGATTGGGATTAGACTGGGTGGGATATTAAAGGGTGCGGGGAGGGTGGGATTAGACTGGGTGGGATATTAAAGGGTGCGGGGAGTGAGGGGGAGATGGCATTAGACTGGATGGGATATTAAAGGTTGCGGGGAGTGAGGGGGAGAGTGGTTTTAGACTGGGTGGGATATTAAAGGGTGCGGGGAGTGAGGGGGAGAGTGGGATTAGACTGGGTGGGATATTAAAAGGTGCGGGGAGTGCGGGTAGAGTGGGATTAGACTGGGTGGGATAATAAAGGGTGCGGGGAGTGAGGGGGAGTGTGGGATTAGACTGGGTGTGATATTAAAGCGTTCGGGGAGTGAGGGGGAGAGTGGGATTAGACTGGGTGGGATATTAAAGCATTCGGGGAGTGAGGGGGAGAGTGGGATTAGACTGGGTGGGATATTAAAGGGTGTGGGGCGTGAGAGGGAGAGTGGGATAAGACTGGATGGGATATTAATGCATCCGGGGAGTGAGGGGGAGAGTGGGATTAGACTGGGTGGGATATTAAAGGGTGCGGGGAGAGTGGGTTTAGACTGGGTGGGATATTAAAGGGTGTGGGGAGTGAGGGGGAGGGTGGGATTACATTGGGTGAGATATTAAAGGGTGCGGGGAGTGAGGGGGAGAGTTGGTTTAGACTGGGTGGTATATTAAAGGGTACGGGGAGTGAGCGGGAGAGTGGGATTAGACTGGGTGGTATAGTAAAGGGTGTGGGAAGTGAGTGGGAGAGTGGGACTAGACTGGTTGGTATATTAAAGGGTGCAGGGAGTGAGGGGGAGAGTGGGATTAGACTGGGTTGGATATTAAAGTGTGTGGGGAGTGAGGGGGAGAGTGGGATTAGACTGGGATGGATATTAAAGGGTGTGGGGAGTGAGGGGGAGAGTGGGATTAGACTGGGTGGTATATTAAAGGGTGCGGGGAGTGAGAGGGAGATTGGGATTAGACTGGGTGGGATATTAAAGGGTGCGGTGAGATTGGGATTAGACTGGGTGGGATATTAAAGGGTGCGGGGAATGAGGGGGAGAGTGGCATTAGACTGGATGGGATATTAAAGGGTGCGGTGAGTGAGGGGGAGAGTGGTTTTAGACTGGGTGGGATATTAAAGGGTGCGGGGAGTGAGGGGGAGAGTGGGATTAGACTGGGTGGGATATTAAAAGGTGCGGAGAGTGAGGGGGAGAGTGGTTTTAGACTGGGTGGGATATTAAAGGGTGCGGGGAGTGAGGGGGAGAGTGGGATTAGACTGGGTGGGATATTAAAAGGTGCGGGGAGTGCGGGAAGAGTGGGATTCGACTGGGTGGGATAATAAAGGGTGCGGGGAGTGAGGGGGAGTGGGATTAGACTGGATGGGATAATAAAGGGTGCGGGGAGTGAGGAGGAGAGGGGGATTAGCCTGGGTGGGATATTAAAGCATTCGACGAGTGAGGGGGAGTGTGGGATTAGACTGGGTGGGATATTACAGGGTGTGGGGAGTGAGGGGGAGAGTGGGATTGGACTGGGTGGGATATTAAAGGGTGTGGGGAGTGAGGGGGAGATTGGGATTAGACTGGGTGGGATATTAAACGGTGTGGGGAGTGAGAGGGAGAGTGGGATTAGACTGGGTGTGATATTAAAGGGTGCGGGGAGTGAGGAGGCGATTGGGATAAGACTGGGTGGGATATTAATGCATCCGGGGAGTGAGGGGGAGAATGGGATTAGACTGGGTGGGATATTAAAGGGTGCGGGGAGAGTGGGTTTAGACTGGGTGGGATATTAAAGGGTGTGGGGAGTGAGAGGGAGAGTGGGATTAGAGTGTGTGGTATATTAAAGGGTGCGGGGAGTGAGGGGGAGACTGGGATTAGACTGGGTGGGAAATTAAAGTGTGCGGGGAGTGAGAGGGAGAGTGGGATTAGACTGGGAGGGATATTAAAGGGTGTGGGGAGTGAGCTGGAGAGTGGGATTATACTGGGTGGCATTTTAAAGGGCGCGGGGAGTGAGGGGGAGATTGGGATTAGACTGGGTGGGATATTAAAGGGTGCGGGGAGAGTGGGATTAGACTGGGTGGGATATTAAAGGGTGTGGGGAGTGAGGGGGAGAGTGGGATTAGACTGGGTGGGATATTAAAGGGTGCGGGGAGTGAGGGGGAGAGTGGGATTAGACTTTGTGGTATATTAAAGGGTGTGGGGAGTGAGTGGGAGAGTGGGATTAGACTGGGTGGTCTATTAAAGGGTGCGGGGAGTGAGGGGGAGATTGGGATTTGACTGGGTGGGATATTAAAGCATCCGGGGAGTGAGTGGGAGAGTGGGATTAGACTGGGTGGGATATTAAAAGGTGCGGGGAGAGTGGGTTTAGACTGGGTGTGATATTAAAGGGTGTGGGGAGTGAGGAGGAGAGTGGGATTAGACTGGGTGGTATATTAAAGGGTGCGGGGAGTCGGGGGGAGAGTGGGATTAGACTGGGTGGGATATTAAAGGGTGTGGGGAGTGAAGGGGAGAGTGGGATTAGACTGGATGGGATATTAAAGGGTGCGGGGAGTGAGGGGGAGAGTGGTTTTAGACTGGGTGGGATATTAAAGTTTGCGGGGAGTGAGGGGGAGAGTGGGATTAGACTGGGTGGGATAATAAAGGGTGCGGGGAGTGAGGGGGAGTATGGGATTAGACTGGGTGGGATATTACAGGGTGTGGGGAGTGAGGGGGAGAGTGGGATTAGACTGTGTGGGATATTAAAGGGTGCGGGGAGTGAAGGGGAGAGTGCGATTAGACTGGGTGGGATATTAAAGCGTTCGGGGAGTGACGGGGATATTGGCATTAGACTGGGTGGGATATTAAAGTCTGCGGGGAGGGTGGGATTAGAGTGGGATATTAAAGGGTGCGGGGAGTGAGGGGGAGAGTGGGATTAGACTGGGTGGTATATTAAAGGGTGTGGGGAGTGAGGGGGAGATTGGGATTAGACTGGGTGGGATATTAAAGCATCCGGGGAGTGAGGGGGAGAGTGGGATTAGACTGGGTGGGATATTAAAAGGTGCGGGGAGAGTGGGTTTAAACTGGGTGTGATATTAAAGGGTGTGGGGAGTGAGGAGGAGAGTGGGATTAGACTGGGTGGTATATTAAAGGGTGCGGGGAGTGGGGGGGAGAGTGGGATTAGACTGGGTGGGATATGAAAGTGTGTGGGGAGTGAAGGGGAGAGTGGGCTTAGACTGGATGGGATATTAAAGGGTGCGGGGAGTGAGGGGGAGAGTGGGATTAGACTGGGTGGGATATTAAAGGGTGCGCGGAGGGTGGGATAAGACTGTGTGGGATATTAAAGCGTGCGGGGAGTGAGGGGGAGTTTGGGATTAGATTGGGTGGGATATTAAAGGGTCCGGCGAGTGAGGGGGAGAGTGGGATTAGACTGGGTGGCATATTAAATGGTGCGGGGAGTGAGGGGGAGATTGGGATTAGACTGGGTGGGATATTAAAGGGTGCGGGGAGGGTGCGATTAGACAGGGTGGGATATTAAAGCGTGCGGGGAGTGAGGGGAAGAGTGGGATTAGATTGGGTGGGATATTAAATTGTGCGGGGAGTGAGGGGGAGAGTGGGATTAGACTGGGTGGGATATTAAAGGGAGCGGGGAGTGAGGGGGAGAGTGGGATTAGACTGGATGGGATATTAAAGGGTGCGGGGAGTGAGGGGGAAATTGGGATTAGACTGGGTGGGATATTAAAGCGTGCGGGGAGTGAGGGGGAGAGTGGGATTAGATTGGTTGGGATATTAAAGGGTGCGGCAAGTGAGGGGGAGAGTGGGATTAGACTGGGTGGGATATTATTGGGTGCGGGGTGTGAGGGGGAGAGTAGGATTAGACTGGATTGGATACTAAAGGGTTTTGGGATTGAGGGGGAGAGTGGTTTTAGACTGGGTGGGATATTAAAGTGTGCGGGGAGTGAGGGGGAGAGTGGGATTAGACTGGGTGGGATAATAAAGGGTGCGGGGAGTGAGTTGGAGTGTGGGATTAGATTGGGTGGGATATTACAGGGTGTGGGGAGTGAGGGGGAGAGCGGGATTAGACTGGATGGTATATTAAAGGGTGCGGGGAGTGAGGGGGAGAGTGGGATTAGACTGGGTGGCATATTAAAGGGTGCGGGGAGTGAAGGGGAGATTGGGATTAGACTGGGTGGGATATTAAAGCGTTCGGGGAGTGAGTTGGATATTGGGATTAGACTGGGTGGGATATTAAAGCATTCGGGGAGTGAGGGGGAGAGTGGGATTAGACTGGGTGGGATATTAATGGGTGCGGGGAGAGTGGGTTTAGACTGGATGGGATATTAAAGGGTGTGGGGAGTGAGGAGGAGAGTGGGATTAGACTGGGTGGGATATTAAAGGGTGCGGGGAGTGAGGGGGAGAGTGGGATTAGACTGGGTGGCATATTAAAGGGTGCGGGGAGTGAGGGGGAGATTGGGATTAGACTGGGTGGGATATTAAAGGGTGTGGGGAGTGAGGGGGAGAGTGGGATTAGACTGGGTGGGATATTAAAGGATGTGGGGAGTGAGGGGGAGAGTGGGATTAGACAGGGTGGGATATTAAAGGGTGCGGGGAGTGAGCGGGAGAGTGGGATTAGACTGGGTGGGATATTAAAGGGTGCGGGGAGGGTGGGATTAGACTGGGTGGCATATTAAAGGGTGCGGGGAGTGAGGGGGAGATTGGGATTAGACTGGGTGGGATATTAAAGGGTGCGGGGAGGGTGGGATTAGACTGGGTGGGACATTAAAGGGTGTGGGGTGTGAGGGGGAGAGTGGGATTAGACTGGGTGGGATATTAAAGGGTGAGGGGGAGAGTGGGATTAGACTGGATGGGATATTAAAGGGTGAGGAGGAGACTGGGATTAGACTGGGTGGGATATTAAAGGGTGTGGGAGTGAGGGGGAGAGTGGGATTAGACTGGGTGGGATATTATAGCATTCGGGGAGTGAGGGGGAGAGTGGGATAAGACTGGGTGGGATATTAAAGGTTGTGGGGAGTGAGGGGGAGAGTGGGATTAGACTGGGTGGGATATTAAAGCGTGCGGGGAGTGAGGGGGAGAGTGGGATTAGATTGGGTGGGATATTAAAGTGTGCGGGGAGTGAGGGGGAGAATGGGATTAGACTGGGTGGAATATTAAAGGGTGCGGGGAATGAGGGGGAGAGTGGGATTCGACTGGGTGGGATATTAAAGGGTGCGGGGAGTGAGGGGGAGAGTGCTTTTAGACAGGGTGGCATGTTAAATGGTGCGGAGAGTGAGGGGGAGAGTGGGATTATACTGGGTGGGATATTAAATGGGCGCGGAGGGTGGGATTAGACTGTGTGGGATATTAAAGCGTGCGGAGAGTGAGGGGGAGAGTGGGATTAGATTGGGTGGGATATTAAAGGGTCCGGCGAGTGAGGGGGAGAGTGGGATTAGACTGGGTGGGATATTAAAGGGTGCGGGGAGTGAGGGGAAGTGTGGGATTAGGCTGGGTGGGATAATAAAGGGTGCGGGGAGTGAGGGGGAGTGTGGGATTAGACTGGGTGGGATATTAAAGGGTGCGGGTAGGGTGGGATTAGACTGGGTGGGAGATAAAAGGGTGCGGTGAGTGAGGGGGAGAGTGGGATTAGACTGGGTGGGATATTAGAGGGTGCGGGGAGTGAGGGGGAGAGTGGGATTAGATTGGGTGAGATATTAAAGGGTGCGGGGAGTGAGGTGGAGAGTGGGTTTAGACTGGGTGGGATATTGAAGTGTGTGGGGAGTGAGGGGGAGAGTGGGATTAGACTGGGTGTTATATTAAAGGGTGCGGGGAGTGAGGGGGTGAGTGGGATTAGACTGGGTGGCATATTAAAGGGTGTGGGGAGTGAGGGGTAGAGTGGGATTAGACTGGGTGGGATAGTAAAGCATTCGGGGAGTGAGGGGGAGAGTGGGATTAGACTGGGTGATATATTAAATGGTGCGGGGAGTGAGGGGGAGAGTGGGATTAGACTGGGTGGGATATTAAAGGGTGCGGAGAGTGAGAGGGAGATTGGGATTAGACTGGGTGGGGTATTAAAGGGTGCGGGGAGATTGGGATTAGAGTGGGTGTGATATTAAAGGTTGCGGGGAGGGTGGGATTAGACTGGGTGGGATATTAAAGGGTGCGGGGAGTGAGGGGGAGAGTGGGATTAGACTGGATGGGATATTAGGGGTTGCGGGGAGTGAGGGGGAGAGTGGTTTTAGACTGGGTGGGATATTAAAGGGTGCGGGGAGAGAGGGGGAGAGTGGGATTAGACTGGGTGGGATATTAAAAGGTGCGGGGAGTGCGGGGAAGAGTGGGATTAGACTGGGTGGGATATTAAATTTTGCGGGGAGTGAGGGGGAGAGTGGGATTAGACTGGGTGGGATAATAAAGGGTGCGGGGAGTGAGGGGGAGTATGGGATTAGACTGGGTGGGATATTACAGGGTGCGGGGAGTGAGGGGGAGAGTGGGATTAGACTGGGTGGGATATTAAAGCGTTCGGGGAGTGAGGGGGATATTGGCATTAGACTGGGTGGGATATTAAAGTCTGCGGGGAGGGTGGGATTAGAGTGGGTGGGATATTAAAGTGTGCGGGGAGTGAGGGGGAGAGTGGGATTAGACTGGGTGGTATATTAAAGGGTGCGGGGAGTGAGGGGGAGAGTGGGATTAGACTGGGTGGGATATTAAAAGGTGCGGGGAGAGTGGGTTTAAACTGGGTGGGATATTAAAGGGTGTGGGGAGTGAGGGGGAGAGTGGTTTTAGACTGGGTGGGATATTAAAGTTTGCGGGGAGTGAGGGGGAGAGTGGGATTAGACTGGGTGGGATATTAAAGGGTGCGGGGAGTGAGGGGGAGAGTGGGATTAGACTGGGTGGGATATTAAAGGGTGTGGGGAGTGAGGGGGAGATTGAGATTAGACTGGGTGGGATATTAAAGGGTGCGGGGAGGGTGCGATTAGACTGGGTGGGATATTAAAGCGTGCGGGGAGTGAGGGGGAGAGTGGGATTAGATTGGGTGGGATATTAAATTGTGCGGGGAGTGAGGGGGAGAGTGGGATTAGACTGGGTGGGATATTAAAGGGAGCGGGGAGTGAGGGGGAGGGTGGTTTTAGACTGGGTGGCATATTAAAGGGTGCGGGGAGTGAGGGGGAGAGTGGGATTAGACTGGGTGGGATATTAAAGTGTGCGGGGAGGGTGGGATTAGACTGGGTGGGATATTAAAGCGTGCGGGGAGTGAGGGGGAGAGTGGGATTAGATTGGTTGGGATATTAAAGGGTGCGGCAAGTGAGGGGGAGAGTGGGATTAGACTGGGTGGGATATTATTGGGTGCGGGGTGTGAGGGGGAGAGTAGGATTAGACTGGATTGGATACTAAAGGGTTTTGGGAGTGAGGGGGAGAGTGGTTTTAGACTGGGTGGGATATTAAAGCATTCGGGGAGTGAGGGGGAGAGTGGGATTAGACTGGCTGGGATATTAAAGCATTCGGGGAGTGAGGGGGAGAGTGGGATTAGACTGGGTGGGATAATAAAGGGTGCGGGGAGTGAGTTGGAGTGTGGGATTAGACTGGGTGGGATATTACAGGGTGTGGGGAGTGAGGGGGAGAGCGGGATTAGACTGGGTGGTATATCAAAGGTTGCGGGGAGTGAAGGGGAGAGTGGGATTAGACTGGGTGGGATATTAAAACGTTCGGGGAGTGAGGGGGATATTGGGATTAGACTGGGTGGGATATTAAAGCATTCGGGGAGTGAGGGGGAGAGTGGGATTAGACTGGGTGGGATATTAAAGGGTGTGGGGAGTGAGGGGGAGAGTGGGATTAGACTGGGTGGGATATTAAAGCATTCGGGGAGTGAGGGGGAGAGTGGGATTGGACTGGGTGAGATATTAAAGGGTTTGGGAGTGAGGGGGAGAGTGGGATTAGACTGGGTGGGACATTAAAGGGTGCGGGGAGTGAAGGGGAGAGTGGGATTAGACTGGGTGGGATATTAAAGCGTTCGGGGAGTGAGGGGGATATTGGGATTAGACTGGGTGGGATATTAAAGCGTTCGGGGAGTGAGGGGGAGAGTGGGATTAGACTGGGTGGGATATTAAAGCGTTCGGGGAGTGAGGGGGATATTGGGATTAGACTGGGTGGGATATTAAATCATTCGGGGAGTGAGGGGGAGAGTGGCATTAGATTGGTTGGGATATTAAAGGGTGCGGCAAGTGAGGGGGAGAGTGGGATTAGACTGGGTGGGATATTATTGGGTGCGGGGTGTGAGGGGGAGAGTAGGATTAGACTGGATTGGATACTAAAGGGTTTTGGGAGTGAGGGGGAGAGTGGTTTTAGAGTGGGTGGGATATTAAAGTGTGCGGGGAGTGAGGGGGAGAGTGGGATTAGACTGGGTGGGATATTACAGGGTGTGGGGAGTGAGAGGGAGAGTGGGATTAGACTGGATGGTATATCAAAGGGTGCGGGGAGTGAGGGGGAGAGTGGGATTAGACTGGGTGGGATATTAAAGGGTGCGGGGAGTGAAGGGGAGAGTGGGATTAGACTGGGTGGGATATTAAAGCGTTCGGGGAGTGAGGGGGATATTGGGATTAGACTGGGTGGGATATTAAAGCATTCGGGGAGTGAGGGGGAGAGTGGGATTAGACTGGGTGGGATATTAAAGGGTGTGGGGAGTGAGGGGGAGAGTGGGATTAGACTGGGTGGGATATTAAAGCATTCGGGGAGTGAGGGGGAGAGTGGGATTAGACTGGGTGGGATATTAAAGGGTGCGGGGAGAGTGGGTTTAGACTGGATGGGATATTAAAGCGTGTGGGGAGTGAGGAGGAGAGTGGGATTAGACTGGATGGGATATTAAAGGGTGCGGGGAGTGAGGGGGAGAGTGGGATTAGACTGGATGGGATATTAAAGGGTGCGGGGAGTGAGGGGGAGAGTGGGATTAGACTGGGTGGGATATTAAAGGGTGCGGGGTGTGAAGGGGAGAGTGGGATTAGACTGGGTGGGATATTAAAGCGTTCGGGGAGTGAGGGGGATATTGGGATTAGACTGGGTGGGATATTAAAGCATTCGGGGAGTGAGGGGGAGAGTGGGATTAGACTGGGTGGGATATTAAAGGGTGCGGGGAGAGTGGGTTTAGACTGGATGGGATATTAAAGGGTGTGGGGAGTGAGGAGGAGAGTGGGATTAGACTGGATGGGATATTAAAGGGTTTGGGGAGAGTGGGATTAGACTGGGTGGCATATTAAAGGGTGCGGGGAGTGAGGGGGAGATTGGGATTAGACTGGGTGGGATATTAAAGGGTGCGGGGAGGATGGGATTAGACTGGGTGGGACATTAAAGGGTGCGGGGAGTGAGGGGGAGAGTGGGATTAGACTGGGTGGGATATTAAAGGGTGCGGGGAGTGAGGGGGAGAGTGGGAAAAGACTGGGTGGGATATTAAAGGGTGAGGGGGAGAGTGGGATTAGACAGGGTGGGATATTAAAGGGTGAGGGGGAGAGTGGGATTAGACAGGGTTGGATATTAAAGGGTGAGGGGGAGAGTGGGATTAGACAGGGTGGGATATTAAAGGATGTGGGAGTGAGGGGGAGAGTGGGATTAGACTGGGTGGGATATTAAAGCATTCGGGGAGTGAGGGGGAGAGTGGGATTAGACTGGGTGGGATATTAAAGCATTCGGGGAGTGAGGGGGAGAGTGGGATTAGACTGGGTGGGATATTAAAGGGTGCGGGGAGAGTGGGTTTAGACTGGATGGGATATTAAAGGGTGTGGGGAGTGAGGAGGAGAGTGGGATTAGACTGGATGGGATATTAAAGGGTGTGGGGAGAGTGGGATTAGACTGGGTGGCATATTAAAGGGTGCGGGGAGCGAGGGGGAGATTGGGATTAGACTGGGTGGGATATTAAAGGGTGTGGGGAGTGAGGGGGAGAGTGGGATTAGACTGGGTGGGATATTAAAGCATTCGGGGAGTGAGGGGGTGAGTGGGATTAGACTGGGTGGGATATTAAAGGGAGTGGGGAGTGAGGGGGAGAGTGGGATTAGACTGGGTGGGATATTAAAGGGTGCGGGGAGGGTGGGATTAGACTGGGTGGGACATTAAAGGGTGCGGGGAGTGAGGGGGAGAGTGGGATTAGACTGGGTGGGATATTAAAGGGTGAGGGGGAGAGTGGGATTAGACTGGGTGGGATATTAAAGGATGTGGGAGTGAGGGGGAGAGTGGGATTAGACTGGGTGGGATATTAAAGCATTCGGGGAGTGAGGGGGAGAGTGGGATTAGACTGGGTGGGATATTAAAGGGTGCGGGGAGAGTGGGTTTAGACTGGATGGGATATTAAAGGGTGTGGGGAGTGAGGAGGAGAGTGGGATTAGACTGGATGGGATATTAAAGGGTGTGGGGAGAGTGGGATTAGACTGGGTGGCATATTAAAGGGTGCGGGGAGTGAGGGGGAGATTGGGATTAGACTGGGTGGGATATTAAAGGGTGTGGGGAGTGAGGGGGAGAGTGGGATTAGACTGGGTGGGATATTAAAGGATGTGGGGAGTGAGGGGGAGTGTGGGATTAGACTGGGTGGCATATAAAAGGGTGCGGGGAGTGAGGGGGAGATTGGGATTAGACTGGTTGGGATATTAAAGGGTGTGGGGAGAGTGGGATTAGACTGGGTGGCATATTAAAGGGTGCGGGGAGTGAGGGGGAGATTGGGATTAGACTGGGTGGGATATTAAAGGGTGCGGGGAGGGTGGGATTAGACTGGGTGGGACATTAAAGGGCGTGGGGTGTGAGGGGGAGAGTGGGATTAGACTGGGTGGGATATTAAAGGGTGAGGGGGAGAGTGGGATTAGACTGGGTGGGATATTAAAGGGTGAGGGGGAGACTGGGATTAGACTGTTTGGGACATTAAAGTGTGTGGGGAGTGAGGGGGAGAGTGGGATTAGACTGGGTGGCATATAAAAGGGTGCGGGGAGTGAAGAGGAGATTGGGATTAGACTGGTTGGGATATTAAAGGGTGCGGGGAGGGTGGGATTAGACTGGGTGGGATATTAAAGCGTGCGGGGAGTCAGGGGGAGAGTGGGATTAGACTGGGTGGGATATTAAAGGGTGCGGGGAGGGTGGGATTAGACTGGGTGGGATATTAAAGCGTGCGGGGAGTGAGGGGGAGAGTGGGATTAGATTGGGTGGGATATTAAAGTGTGCGGGGAGTGAGGGGGAGAATGGGATTAGACTGGGTGGGATATTAAAGGGTGCGGGGAATGAGGGGGAGAGTGGGATTCGACTGGGTGGGATATTAAAGGGTGCGGGGAGTGAGGGGGAGAGTGGTTTTAGACTGGGTGGCATGTTAAATGGTGCGGAGAGTGAGGGGGAGAGTGGGATTATACTGGGTGGGATATTAAATGTGCGCGGAGGGTGGGATTAGACCGTGTGGGATATTAAAGCGTGCGGAGAGTGAGGGGGAGAGTGGGATTAGATTGGGTGGGATATTAAAGGGTCCGGCGAGTGAGGGGGAGAGTGGGATTAGACTGGGTGGGATATTAAAGGGTGCGGGGAGTGAGGGGAAGTGTGGGATTAGGCTGGGTGGGATAATAAAGGGTGCGGGGAGTGAGGGGGAGTGTGGGATTAGACTGGGTGGGATATTAAAGGGTGCGGGTAGGGTGGGATTAGACTGGGTGGGAGATAAAAGGGTGCGGTGAGTGAGGGGGAGAGTGGGATTAGACTGGGTGGGATATTAGAGGGTGCGGGGAGTGAGGGGGAGAGTGGGATTAGATTGGGTGAGATATTAAAGGGTGCGGGGAGTGAGGTGGAGATTGGGTTTAGACTGGGTGGGATATTGAAGTGTGTGGGGAGTGAGGGGGAGAGTGGGATTAGACTGGGTGTTATATTAAAGGGTGCGGGGAGTGAGGGGGTGAGTGGGATTAGACTGGGTGGCATATTAAAGGGTGTGGGGAGTGAGGGGTAGAGTGGGATTAGACTGGGTGGGATAGTAAAGCATTCGGGGAGTGAGGGGGAGAGTGGGATTAGACTGGGTGGTATATTAAAGGGTGCGGAGAGTGAGAGGGAGATTGGGATTAGACTGGGTGGGGTATTAAAGGGTCCGGGGAGATTGGGATTAGAGTGGGTGTGATATTAAAGGTTGCGGGGAGGGTGGGATTAGACTGGGTGGGATATTAAAGGGTGCGGGGAGTGAGGGGGAGAGTGGGATTAGACTGGATGGTATATTAGGTGTTGCGGGGAGTGAGGGGGAGAGTGGTTTTAGACTGGGTGGGATATTAAAGGGTGCGGGGAGTGAGGGGAAGAGTGGGATTAGACTGGGTGGGATATTAAAGTTTGCGGGGAGTGAGGGGGAGAGTGGGATTAGACTGGGTGGGATAATAAAGGGTGCGGGGAGTGAGGGGGAGTATGGGATTAGACTGGGTGGGATATTACAGGGTGTGGGGAGTGAGGGGGAGAGTGGGATTAGACTGGGTGGGATATTAAAGGGTGCGGGGAGTGAAGGGGAGAGTGGGATTAGACTGGGTGGGATATTAAAGCGTTCGGGGAGTGAGGGGGATATTGGCATTAGACTGGGTGGGATATTAAAGGCTGCGGGGAGGGTGGGATTAGAGTGGGTGGGATATTAAAGTGTGCGGGGAGTGAGGGGGAGAGTGGGATTAGACTGGGTGGTATATTAAAGGGTGCGGGGAGTGAGGGGGAGATTGGGATTAGACTGGGTGGGATATTAAAGCATCCGGGGAGTGAGGGGGAGAGTGGGATTAGACTGGGTGGGATATTAAAAGGTGCGGGGAGAGTGGGTTTAAACTGGGTGGGATATTAAAGGGTGTGGGGAGTGAGGAGGAGAGTGGGATTAGACTGGGTGGTATATTAAAGGGTGCGGGGAGTGGGGGGGAGAGTGGGATTAGACTGGGTGGGATATGAAAGTGTGTGGGAGTGAAGGGGAGAGTGGGCTTAGACTGGATGGGATATTAAAGGGTGCGGGGAGTGAGGGGGAGAGTGGTTTTAGACTGGGTGGCATATTAAAGGGTGCGGGGAGTGAGGGGGAGATCGGGATTAGACTGGGTGGGATATTAAAGGGTGCGGGGAGGGTGCGATTAGACTGGGTGGGATATTAAAGCGTGCGGGGAGTGAGGGGGAGAGTGGGATTAGATTGGGTGGGATATTAAATTGTGCGGGGAGTGAGGGGGAGAGTGGGATTAGACTGGGTGGGATATTAAAGGGTGCGGTGAGTGAGGGGGAGAGTGGTTTTAGACTGGGTGGCATATTAAAGGGTGCGGGGAGTGAGGGGGAAATTGGGATTAGACTGGGTGGGATATTAAAGTGTGCGGGGAGGGTGGGATTAGACTGGGTGGGATATTAAAGCGTGCGGGGAGTGAGGGGGAGAGTGGGATTAGATTGGTTGGGATATTAAAGGGTGCGGCAAGTGAGGGGGAGAGTGGGATTAGACTGGGTGGGATATTATTGGGTGCGGGGTGTGAGGGGGAGAGTAGGATTAGACTGGATTGGATACTAAAGGGTTTTGGGAGTGAGGGGGAGAGTGGTTTTAGACTGGGTGGGATATTAAAGTGTGCGGGGAGTGAGGGGGAGAGTGGGATTAGACTGGGTGGGATAATAAAGGGTGCGGGGAGTGAGTTGGAGTGTGGGATTAGACTGGGTGGGATATTACAGGGTGTGGGGAGTGAGGGGGAGAGCGGGATTAGACTGGGTGGTATATCAAAGGGTGCGGGGAGTGAGGGGGAGAGTGGGATTAGACTGGGTGGGATATTAAAGGGTGCGGGGAGTGAAGGGGAGAGTGGGATTAGACTGGGTGGGATATTAAAGCGTTCGGGGAGTGAGGGGGATATTGGGATTAGACTGGGTGGGATATTAAAGCATTCGGGGAGTGAGGGGGAGAGTGGGATTAGATTGGTTGGGATATTAAAGGGTGCGGCAAGTGAGGGGGAGAGTGGGATTAGACTGGGTGGGATATTATTGGGTGCGGGGTGTGAGGGGGAGAGTAGGATTAGACTGGATTGGATACTAAAGGGTTTTGGGAGTGAGGGGGAGAGTGGTTTTAGACTGGGTGGGATATTAAAGTGTGCGGGGAGTGAGGGGGTGAGTGGGATTAGACTGGGTGGGATAATAAAGGGTGCGGGGAGTGAGTTGGAGTGTGGGATTAGACTGGGTGGGATATTACAGGGTTTGGGGAGTGAGAGGGAGAGTGGGATTAGACTGGATGGTATATCAAAGGGTGCGGGGAGTGAGGGGGAGAGTGGGATTAGACTGGGTGGGATATTAAAGGGTGCGGGTAGTGAAGGGGAGCGTGGGATTAGACTGGGTGGGATATTAAAGCGTTCGGGGAGTGAGGGGGATATTGGGATTAGACTGGGTGGGATATTAAAGCATTCGGGGAGTGAGGGGGAGAGTGGGATTAGACTGGGTGGGATATTAAAGGGTGTGGGGAGTGAGGGGGAGAGTGGGATTAGACTGGGTGGGATATTAAAGGGTGCGGGGAGTGAGGGGGTGAGTGGGATTAGACTGGGTTGGATATTAAAGGGTGTGGGGTGTGAGGGGGAGAGTGGGATTAGACTGGGTGGGATATTAAAGGGTGAGGGGCAGAGTGGGATTAGACTGGGTGGGATATTAAAGCGTTCGGGGAGTGAGGGGGATATTGGGATTAGACTGGTTGGGATATTAAAGCATTCGGGGAGTGAGGGGGAGAGTGGGATTAGACTGGGTGGGATATTAAAACATTCGGGGAGTGAGGGGGAGAGTGGGATTAGACTGGGTGGGATATTAAAGGGTGCGGGGAGAGTGGGTTTAGACTGGATGGGATATTAAAGGGTGTGGGGAGTGAGGAGGAGAGTGGGATTAGACTGGATGGGATATTAAAGGGAGCGGGGAGTGAGGGGGAGAGTGGGATTAGACTGGGTGGGATATTAAAGCGTTCGGGGAGTGAGGGGGATATTGGGATTAGTCTGGGTGGGATATTAAAGCATTCGGGGAGTGAGGGGGAGAGTGGGATTAGACTGGGTGGGATATTAAAGGGTGCGGGGAGTGAGGGGGAGAGTGGGATTAGACTGGATGGTATATCAAAGGGTGCGGGGAGTGAGGGGGAGAGTGGGATTAGACTGGGTGGGATATTACAGGGTGTGGGGAGTGAGGGGGAGAGCGGGATTAGACTGGGTGGTATATCAAAGGGTGCGGGGAGTGAGGGGGAGAGTGGGATTAGACTGGGTGGGATATTAAAGGGTGCGGGGAGTGAAGGGGAGAGTGGGATTAGACTGGGTGGGATATTAAAGCGTTCGGGGAGTGAGGGGGATATTGGGATTAGACTGGGTGGGATATTAAAGCATTCGGGGAGTGAGGGGGAGAGTGGGATTAGATTGGTTGGGATATTAAAGGGTGCGGCAAGTGAGGGGGAGAGTGGGATTAGACTGGGTGGGATATTATTGGGTGCGGGGTGTGAGGGGGAGAGTAGGATTAGACTGGATTGGATACTAAAGGGTTTTGGGAGTGAGGGGGAGAGTGGTTTTAGACTGGGTGGGATATTAAAGTGTGCGGGGAGTGAGGGGGAGAGTGGGATTAGACTGGGTGGGATAATAAAGGGTGCGGGGAGTGAGTTGGAGTGTGGGATTAGACTGGGTGGGATATTACAGGGTTTGGGGAGTGAGAGGGAGAGTGGGATTAGACTGGATGGTATATCAAAGGGTGCGGGGAGTGAGGGGGAGAGTGGGATTAGACTGGGTGGGATATTAAAGGGTGCGGGTAGTGAAGGGGAGCGTGGGATTAGACTGGGTGGGATATTAAAGCGTTCGGGGAGTGAGGGGGATATTGGGATTAGACTGGGTGGGATATTAAAGCATTCGGGGAGTGAGGGGGAGAGTGGGATTAGACTGGGTGGGATATTAAAGGGTGTGGGGAGTGAGGGGGAAATTGGGATTAGACTGTGTGGGATATAAAAGGATGTTGGGAGTGAGGGGGGTGAGTGGGATTAGACTGGGTGGGATATTAAAGGATGTGGGGAGTGAGGGGGGAGAGTGGGATTAGACTGGGTGGGATATTAAAGGGTGAGGGGCAGAGTGGGATTAGACTGGGTGGGATATTAAAGCGTTCGGGGAGTGAGGGGGATATTGGGATTAGACTGGGTGGGATATTAAAGCATTCGGGGAGTGAGGGGGAGAGTGGGATTAGACTGGGTGGGATATTAAAGGGTGCGGGGAGTGAGAGGGAGAGTGGGATTAGACTGGGTGGGATATTAAAGGATGTGGGAGTGAGGGGGAGAGTGGGATTAGACTGGGTGGGATATTAAAGCATTCGGGGAGTGAGGGGGAGAGTGGGATTAGACTGGGTGGGATATTAAAGGGTGCGGGGAGAGTGGGTTTAGACTGGATGGGATATTAAAGGGTGTGGGGAGTGAGGAGGAGAGTGGGATTAGACTTGATGGGATATTAAAGGGTGTGGGGAGAGTGGGATTAGACTGGGTGGCATATTAAAGGGTGCGGGGAGCGAGGGGGAGATTGGGATTAGACTGGGTGGGATATTAAAGGGTGTGGGGAGTGAGGGGGAGAGTGGGATTAGACTGGGTGGGATATTAAAGCATTCGGGGAGTGAGGGGGAGAGTGGGATTAGACTGGGTGGGATATTAAAGGGTGTGGGGAGTGAGGGGGAGAGTGGGATTAGACTGGGTGGGATATTAAAGGATGCGGGGAGTGAAGGGGAGAGTGGGATTAGACTGGGTGGGATATTAAAGGGTGTGGCGAGAGAGGGGGAGAGTGGGATTAGACTGGGTGGCATATAAAAGGGTGCGGGGAGTGAGGGGGAGATTGGGATTAGACTGGTTGGGATATTAAAGGGTGCGGGGAGGGTGGGATTAGACTGGGCGGGATATTAAAGGATGTGGGGAGTGAGGGGGAGAGTGGGATTAGACTGGGTGGCATATAAAAGGGTGCGGGGAGTGAGGGGGAGAGTGGGATTGGACTGGTTGGGATATTAAAGGGTGCGGGGAGGGTGGGATTAGACTGGGTGGGATATTAAAGGGTGAGGGGGAGAGTGGGATTAGACTGGGTGGGATATTAAAGGGTGAGAGGGAGAGTGGGATTAGACTGGATGGTATATCAAAGGGTGCGGGGAGTGAGGGGGAGAGTGGGATTAGACTGGGTGGGATATTAAAGGGTGCGGGGAGTGAAGGGGAGAGTGGGATTAGACTGGGTGGGATATTAAAGCGTTCGGGGAGTGAGGGGGATATTGGGATTAGACTGGGTGGGATATTAAAGCATTCGGGGAGTGAGGGGGAGAGTGGGATTAGACTGGGTGGGATATTAAAGGGTGTGGGGAGTGAGGGGGAGAGTGGGATTAGACTGGGTGGGATATTAAAGGGTGCGGGGAGTGAGGGGGTGAGTGGGATTAGACTGGGTGGGATATTAAAGGGTGTGGGGTGTGAGGGGGAGAGTGGGATTAGACTGGGTGGGATATTAAAGGGTGAGGGGCAGAGTGGGATTAGACTGGGTGGGATATTAAAGCGTTCGGGGAGTGAGGGGGATATTGGGATTAGACTGGTTGGGATATTAAATCATTCGGGGAGTGAGGGGGAGAGTGGGATTAGACTGGGTGGGATATTAAAGCATTCGGGGAGTGAGGGGGAGAGTGGGATTAGACTGGGTGGGATATTAAAGGGTGCGGGGAGAGTGGGTTTAGACTGGATGGGATATTAAAGGGTGTGGGGAGTGAGGAGGAGAGTGGGATTAGACTGGATGGGATATTAAAGGGTGCGGGGAGTGAGGGGGAGAGTGGGATTAGACTGGGTGGGATATTAAAGCGTTCGGGGAGTGAGGGGGATATTGGGATTAGTCTGGGTGGGATATTAAAGCATTCGGGGAGTGAGGGGGAGAGTGGGATTAGACTGGGTGGGATATTAAAGGGTGCGGGGAGTGAGGGGGAGAGTGGGATTAGACTGGGTGGGATATTAAAGCGTTCGGGGAGTGAGGGGGATATTGGGATTAGACTGGGTGGGATATTAAAGCATTCGGGGAGTGAGGGGGAGAGTGGGATTAGACTGGGTGGGATATTAAAGGGTGCGGGGAGTGAGAGGGAGAGTGGGATTAGACTGGGTGGGATATTAAAGGATGTGGGAGTGAGGGGGAGAGTGGGATTAGACTGGGTGGGATATTAAAGCATTCGGGGAGTGGGGGGGAGAGTGGGATTAGACTGGGTGGGATATTAAAGGGTGCGGGGAGAGTGGGTTTAGACTGGATGGGATATTAAAGGGTGTGGGGAGTGAGGAGGAGAGTGGGATTAGACTGGATGGGATATTAAAGGGTGTGGGGAGAGTGGGATTAGACTGGGTGGCATATTAAAGGGTGCGGGGAGCGAGGGGGAGATTGGGATTAGACTGGGTGGGATATTAAAGGGTGTGGGGAGTGAGGGGGAGAGTGGGATTAGACTGGGTGGGATATTAAAGCATTCGGGGAGTGAGGGGGAGAGTGGGATTAGACTGGGTGGGATATTAAAGGGTGTGGGGAGTGAGGGGGAGAGTGGGATTAGACTGGGTGGGATATTAAAGGATGCGGGGAGTGAAGGGGAGAGTGGGATTAGACTGGGTGGGATATTAAAGGGTGTGGCGAGAGAGGGGGAGAGTGGGATTAGACTGGGTGGCATATAAAAGGGTGCGGGGAGTGAGGGGGAGATTGGGATTAGACTGGTTGGGATATTAAAGGGTGCGGGGAGGGTGGGATTAGACAGGGCGGGATATTAAAGGATGTGGGGAGTGAGGGGGAGAGTGGGATTAGACTGGGTGGCATATAAAAGGGTGCGGGGAGTGAGGGGGAGAGTGGGATTGGACTGGTTGGGATATTAAAGGGTGCGGGGAGGGTGGGATTAGACTGGGTGGGATATTAAAGGGTGAGGGGGAGAGTGGGATTAGACTGGGTGGGATATTAAAGGGTGAGGGGGAGAGTGGGATTAGACTGGGTGGGATATTAAAGGTTGTGGGAGTGAGGGGGGAGAGTGGGATGAGACTGGGTGGGATATTAAAGGGTGCGGGGGAGAGTGGGATTAGACTGGGTGGGATATTAAAGGGTGAGGGGGAGAGTGGGATTAGACTGGGTGGGATATTAAAGGGTGTGGGAGTGAGGGGGAGAGTGGCATTAGACTGGGTGGGATATTAAAGCATTCGGGGAGTGAGGGGGAGAGTGGGATTAGACTGGGTGGTATATTAAAGGGTGTGGGGAGTGAGGGGGAGAGTGTGATTAGACTGGGTGGGATATTAAAGCATTCGGGGAGTGAGGGGGAGACTGGGATTAGACTGTATGGGACATTAAAGTGTGTGGGGAGTGATCGGGAGAGTGGGATTAGACTGGGTGGCATATAAAAGGGTGCGGGGAGTGAAGGGGAGATTGGGATTAGACTGGTTGGGATATTAAAGGGTGCGGGGAGGGTGGGATTAGACTGGGTGGGATATTAAAGCGTGCGGGGAGTGAGGGGGAGAGTGGGATTAGACTGGGTGGGATATTAAAGGGTGCGGGGAGGGTGGGATTAGACTGGGTGGGATATTAAAGCGTGCGGGGAGTGAGGGGGAGAGTGGGATTAGATTGGGTGGGATATTAAAGTGTGCGGGGAGTGAGGGGGAGAATGGGATTAGACTGGGTGGGATATTAAAGGGTGCGGGGAGTGAGGGCGAGAGTGGGATTAGACTGGGAGGGATATTAAAGGGTGCGGGGAGTGAGGTGGAGAGTGGGATTATACTGGGTGGCATTTTAAAGGGCGCGGTGAGTGAGGGGGAGATGGGGATTAGACTGGGTGGGATATTAAAGGGTGCGGGGAGGGTGGGATTAGACTGGGTGGGATATTAAAGCGTTCGGGGAGTGAGGGGGATATTGGGATTAGACTGGGTGGGATATTAAAGCATTCGGGGAGTGAGGGGGAGAGTGGGATTAGACTGGGTGGGATATTAAAGGGTGCGGGGAGTGAGAGGGAGAGTGGGATTAGACTGGGTGGGATATTAAAGGATGTGGGAGTGAGGGGGAGAGTGGGATTAGACTGGGTGGGATATTAAAGCATTCGGGGAGTGGGGGGGAGAGTGGGATTAGACTGGGTGGGATATTAAAGGGTGCGGGGAGAGTGGGTTTAGACTGGATGGGATATTAAAGGGTGTGGGGAGTGAGGAGGAGAGTGGGATTAGACTGGATGGGATATTAAAGGGTGTGGGGAGAGTGGGATTAGACTGGGTGGCATATTAAAGGGTGCGGGGAGCGAGGGGGAGATTGGGATTAGACTGGGTGGGATATTAAAGGGTGTGGGGAGTGAGGGGGAGAGTGGGATTAGACTGGGTGGGATATTAAAGCATTCGGGGAGTGAGGGGGAGAGTGGGATTAGACTGGGTGGGATATTAAAGGGTGTGGGGAGTGAGGGGGAGAGTGGGATTAGACTGGGTGGGATATTAAAGGATGCGGGGAGTGAAGGGGAGAGTGGGATTAGACTGGGTGGGATATTAAAGGGTGTGGCGAGAGAGGGGGAGAGTGGGATTAGACTGGGTGGCATATAAAAGGGTGCGGGGAGTGAGGGGGAGATTGGGATTAGACTGGTTGGGATATTAAAGGGTGCGGGGAGGGTGGGATTAGACAGGGCGGGATATTAAAGGATGTGGGGAGTGAGGGGGAGAGTGGGATTAGACTGGGTGGCATATAAAAGGGTCCGGGGAGTGAGGGGGAGAGTGGGATTGGACTGGTTGGGATATTAAAGGGTGCGGGGAGGGTGGGATTAGACTGGGTGGGATATTAAAGGGTGAGGGGGAGAGTGGGATTAGACTGGGTGGGATATTAAAGGGTGAGGGGGAGAGTGGGATTAGACTGGGTGGGATATTAAAGGTTGTGGGAGTGAGGGGGGAGAGTGGGATGAGACTGGGTGGGATATTAAAGGGTGCGGGGGAGAGTGGGATTAGACTGGGTGGGATATTAAAGGGTGAGGGGGAGAGTGGGATTAGACTGGGTGGGATATTAAAGGGTGTGGGAGTGAGGGGGAGAGTGGCATTAGACTGGGTGGGATATTAAAGCATTCGGGGAGTGAGGGGGAGAGTGGGATTAGACTGGGTGGTATATTAAAGGGTGTGGGGAGTGAGGGGGAGAGTGTGATTAGACTGGGTGGGATATTAAAGCATTCGGGGAGTGAGGGGGAGACTGGGATTAGACTGTATGGGACATTAAAGTGTGTGGGGAGTGATCGGGAGAGTGGGATTAGACTGGGTGGCATATAAAAGGGTGCGGGGAGTGAAGGGGAGATTGGGATTAGACTGGTTGGGATATTAAAGGGTGCGGGGAGGGTGGGATTAGACTGGGTGGGATATTAAAGCGTGCGGGGAGTGAGGGGGAGAGTGGGATTAGACTGGGTGGGATATTAAAGGGTGCGGGGAGGGTGGGATTAGACTGGGTGGGATATTAAAGCGTGCGGGGAGTGAGGGGGAGAGTGGGATTAGATTGGGTGGGATATTAAAGTGTGCGGGGAGTGAGGGGGAGAATGGGATTAGACTGGGTGGGATATTAAAGGGTGCGGGGAATGAGGGGGAGAGTGGGATTCGACTGGGTGGGATATTAAAGGGTGCGGGGAGTGAGGGGGAGAGTGGTTTTAGACTGGGTGGCATGTTAAATGGTGCGGAGAGTGAGGGGGAGAGTGGGATTATACTGGGTGGGATATTAAATGTGCGCGGAGGGTGGGATTAGACCGTGTGGGATATTAAAGCGTGCGGAGAGTGAGGGGGAGAGTGGGATTAGGCTGGGTGGGATAATAAAGGGTGCGGGGAGTGAGGGGGAGAGTGGGATTAGACTGGGTGGGATATTAAAGGGTTTGGGGAGTGAGGGGTAGGGTGGGAAAACACTGGGTGAGATATTAAAGGGTTCGGGGAGTGAGGGGGAGAGTTGGTTTAGACTGGGTGGTATACTAAAGGGTTCGGGGAGTGAGGGGGAGAGTGGGATTAGACTGGGTGGGATATTAAAGGGTGTGGGGAGTGAGTGGGAGAGTGCGATTAGACTGGGTGGTATATTAAAGGGTGCAGGGAGTGAGGGGGAGAGTGGGATTAGACTGGGTGGGATATTAAAGTGTGCGGGGAGTGAGGGCGAGAGTGGGATTAGACTGGGAGGGATATTAAAGGGTGCGGGGAGTGAGGTGGAGAGTGGGATTATACTGGGTGGCATTTTAAAGGGCGCGGTGAGTGAGGGGGAGATGGGGATTAGACTGGGTGGGATATTAAAGGGTGCGGGGAGGGTGGGATTAGACTGGGTGGGATATTAAAGGGTGCGGGGAGTGAGGGGGAGAGTGGGATTAGACTGGGTGGTATATTAAAGGGTGTGGGGAGTGAGTGGGAGAGTGGGATTAGACTGGGTGGTATATTAAAGGGTGCGGGGAGTGAGGGGGAGAGTGGGTTTAGACTGGATGGGATATTAAAGTGTGCGCGGAGTGAGGGGGAGATTGGGATTAGACTGGGTGGGATATTAAAGCATCCGGGGAGTGAGGGGGAGAGTGGGATTAGACTGGGTGGCATATTAAAGGGTGCGGGGAGGGTGGGATTAGACTGGGTGGAATATTAAATCGTGCGGGGAGTGAGGGGGAGAGTGGTATTAGATTGGGTGGGATATTAAAGTGTGCGGGGAGTGAGGGGGAGAGTGGGATTAGACTGGGTGGGATATTAAAGGTTGCGGGGAGTTACGGGGAGAGTGGGATTAGACTGGATGGAATATTAAAGAGTGCGGGGAGTGAGGGGGATAGTGGTTTTAGACTGGGGGGCATATTAAAGGGTGCGGGGAGTGAGGGGGAGATTGGGATTAGACTGGCTGTGATATTAAAGGGTGCGGGGAGGGTGGGATTAGACTGGGTGGGATATTAAAGCGTGCGGGGAGTGAGGAGGAGAGTGGGATTAGATTGGGTGGGATATTAAAGGGTGCGGCAAATGAGGGGGAGAGTGGTATTAGACTGGGTGGCATATTATTGGGTGCTGGGAGTGAGGGGGAGAGTGGGATTAGACTAGATTGGATACTAAAGGGTGCTGGGATTGGTGGGGAGAGTGGTTTTAGACTGGGTGGGATATTAAAGTGTGCGGGGAGTGAGGGGGAGAGTGGTTTTAGACTGGGTGGCATATTAAAGGGTGTGGGGAGTGAGGGGGAGAGTGGGCTTAGACTGGGTGGTATATTAAAGGGTGTGGGGAGTGAGAGGGAGAGTGGGATTAGACAGGGTTGTATATTAAAGGGTGCGGGGAGTGCGGGGGCGAGTGGGATTAGATTGGCTGGGATATTAAAGGGTGTGGGGAGTGAGAGGGAGAGTAGGATTAGACGGGGTTGGATATTAAAGGGTGCGGGGAGTGAGGGGGAGATTGGGATTAGACTGGGTGGGATATTAAAGCATTCGAGGAGTGAGGGGGAGAGTGGGATTAGACTGGGTGGGATATTAAAGTGTGCGGGGAGTGAGGGGGAGAGTGGGATTAGACTGGGAGGGATATTAAAGGGTGTGGGGAGTGAGGGGGAGAGTGGGATTATACTGGGTGGCATTTTAAAGGGCGCGGGGAGTGAGGGGGAGATTGGGATTAGACTGGGTGGGATATTAAAGGGTGCGGGGAGGGTGGGATTAGACTGGGTGGGATATTAAAGCGTGCGGGGAGTGAGGGGGAGAGTGGGATTAGATTGGGTGGGATTTTAAAGTGTGCGGGGAGTGAGGGGGAGAGTGGGATTAGACTGGGTGGGATATTAAAGGGTGTGGGGAGTTAGGGGGAGAGTGGGATTAGACTGGATGGAATATTAAAGGGTGCGGGGAGTGAGGGGGAGAGTGGTTTTAGACTGGGTGGCATATTAAAGGGTGCGGGGAGTGAGGGGGAGATTGGGATTAGACTGGGTGGGATATTAAAGGGTGCGGGGAGGTTGGGATTAGAGTGGGTGGGATATTAAAGCGTGCGGGGAGTGAGGGGGAGAGTGGGATAAGATTGGGTGGGATATTAAAGGGTGCGGCAAGTGAGGGGGAGAGTGGGATTAGACTGGGTGGGATATTATTGGGTGCGGGGAGTGAGGGGGAGAGTGGGATTAGACTAGATTGGATACTAAAGGGTGCTGGGATTGGGGGGGAGAGTGGTTTTAGACTGGGTGGGATATTAAAGTGTGCGGGGAGTGAGGGGGAGAGTGGTTTTAGACTGGGTGGCATATGAAAGGTTGTGGGGAGTGAGGGGGAGAGTGGGCTTAGACTGGGTGGTATATTAAAGGGTGTGGGGAGTGAGAGGTAGAGTGGGATTAGACAGGGGTGATATTAAAGCATCCGGGGAGTGAGGGGGAGAGTGGGATTAGATTGGGTGGGCTATTAAAGGGTGCGGCAAGTGAGGGGGAGAGTGGGATTAGACAGGGTTGTATATTAAGGGGTGCGGGGAGTGAGGGGGAGAATGGGATTAGATTGGCTGGGATATTAAAGGGTGTGGGGTGTGAGAGGGAGAGTGGGATTAGACTGTGTGGGATATTAAAGGGTGCGGGGAGAGAGGGGGAAATTGTGATTAGACTGGGTGGGATATTAAAGCATCCGGGGACTGAGGGGGAGAGTGGGATTAGACTGGGTGGGATATTAAAAGGTTCGGGGAGAGTGGGCTTAGACTGGCTGGGATATTAAAGGGTGTGGGGAGTGAGGAGGAGAGTGGGATTAGACTGGGTGGTATATTAAAGGGTGCGGGGAGTGGGGGGGAGAGTGGGATTAGACTGGGTGGGCTATTAAAGGGTGTGGGGAGTGAAGGGGAGAGTGGGATTAGACTGGATGGGATATTAAAGGGTGCGGTGAGTGAGGGGGAGAGTGGGTTTAGACTGGGTGGCATATTGAAGGGTGCGGTGAGTGAGGGGGAGATAGGGATTAGACTGGGTGGAATATTAAAGGGTGCGCGGAGGGTGGGATAAGACTGTGAGGGATATTAATGCTTGCGGGGAGTGAGGGGGAGTTTGGGATTAGATTGGGTGGGATATTAAAGGGTCCGGCGAGTGAGGGGGAGAGTGGGATTAGACTGGGTGGCATATTAAAGGGTGCGGGGAGTGAGGGGGAGATTGAGATTAGACTGGGTGGGATATTAAAGGGTGCGGGGAGGGTGGGATTAGACTGGGTGGGATATTAAAGCGTGCGGGGAGTGAGGGGGAGAGTGGGATTAGATTGGGTGGGATGTTAAAGTGTGCGGGGAGTGAGGGGGAGAGTGAGATTAGACTGGGTGGGATATTAAAGGGTGCGGGGAGTTAGGGGGAGAGTGGGATTAGACTGGATGGAATATTAAAGGGTGCGGGGAGTGAGGGGGAGAGTGGTTTTAGACTGTGTGGCATATTAAAGGGTGCGTCTAGTGAGGGGGAGATTGGGATTAGACTGGGTGGGATATTAAAGGGTGCGGGGAAGGTGGGATTAGACTGGGTGGGATATTAAAGCGTGCGGGGAGTGAGGGGGAGTGTGGGATTAGACTGGGTGGGATATTAAATGGTGCGGCAAGTGAGGGGGAGAGTGGGATTAGACTGGGTGGGATATTATTGGGTGCGGGGAGTGAGGGGGAGAGTGGGATTAGACTGGATTGGATACTAAAGGGTGCTGGGATTGGGGGGGAGAGTGGTTTTAGACTGGGTGGGATATTAAAGTGTGCGGGGAGTGAGGGGGAGAGTGGGATTAGACTGGGTGGGATAATAAAGGGTGCGGGGAGTGAGGGGGAGTGTGGGATTAGACTGGCTGGGATATTAGAGGGTGTGGGGAGTGAAGGGGAGAGTGGGATTAGACTGGGTGGGATATTAAAGGGTGCGGGGAGAGTGGGTTTAGACTGGGTGGGCTAATAAAGGGTGTGGGGAGTGAGGAGGAGCGTGGGATTAGACTGGGTGGTATATTAAAGGGTGCGGGGAGTGAGGGGGAGAATGGGATTAGACTGGGTGGGATATTAAAGGGTGTGGGGAGTGAGGGGGAGAGTGGGATTAGACTGGGTGGCATATTAAAGGGTGCGGGGAGTGAGGGGGAGAGTGGTTTTAGACTGGGTGGCATATTAAAGGGTGCGGGGAGTGAGGGGTTGATAGTTATTAGACTGGGTGGGATATTAAAGGGTGCGCGGAGGGTGCGATAAGACTGTGAGGGATATTAAAGCGTGCGGGGAGTGAGGGGGAGTTTGGGATTAGATTGGGTGGGATATTAAAGGGTCCGGCGAGTGAGGGGGAGAGTGGGATTAGACTGGGTGGCATATTAAAGGGTGCGGGGAGTGAGGGGAAGATTGAGATTAGACTGGGTGGGATATTAAAGGGTGCGGGGAGGGTGGGATTAGACTGGGTGGGATATTAAAGCGTGCGGGGAGTGAGGGGGAGAGTGGGATTAGATTGGGTGGGATATTAAAGTGTGCGGGGAGTGAGGGGGAGAGTGGGATTAGACTAGGTGGGATATTAAAGGGTGTGGGGAGTGAGGAGGAGAGTGGGATTAGACTGGGTGGCATATTAAAGGGTGCGGGGAGTGAGGGGGAGATTGGGATTAGACTGGGTGGGATATTAAAGGGTGCAGGGAGGGTGGGATTAGACTGGCTGGGATATTAAAGCGTGCGGGGAGTGAGGGGAGAGTGGGATTCGATTGGGTGGGATATTAAAGGGTGCGGCAAGTGAGGGGGAGAGTGGGATTAGACTGGGTGGGATATTTTTGGGTGCGGGGAGTGAGGGGGAGAGTGGGATTAGACTGGGTGGGATATTGAAGCATTCGGGGAGTGAGGTGGAGAGTGGGATTGGACTGGGTGGGATATTAAAGGGTGTGGGGAGAGTGGGTTTAGACTGGGTGGGATATTAAAGGGTGTGGGGAGTGAGGGGGAGAGTGGTTTTAGACTGGGTGGCATATTAAAGGGTGTGGGGAGTGAGGGGGATAGTGGGATTAGACTGGGTTGTATATTAAAGGGTGCGGAGATTGAGGGGGAGAGTGGGATTAGATTGGCTGGGATATTAAAGGGTTTGGGGAGTGAGAGGGAGAGTGGGATTAGACTGGGTGGGATATTAAAGGGTGCGGGGAGTGAGGGGGAGATTGGGATTAGACTGGGTGGGATATTAGAGCATTCGAGGAGTGAGGGGGAGAGTGGGATTAGACTGGGTGGGATATTAAAGGGTGCGGGTAGGGTGGGATTAGACTGGGTGGGATTTTAAAGGGTGCGGTGAGTGAGGGGGAGAGTGGGATTAGACTGGGTGGGATATTAAAGGGTGCGGGGAGTGAAGGGGAGTGTGGGATTAGACTGGTTGGGATATTAAATGGTGTGGGGTGTGAGGTGAGAGTGGGATTAGACTGGGTGGGATATTAAATGGTGTGGGGTGTGAGGTGAGAGTGGGATTAGACTGGGTGGGATATTAAAGGGTGCGGGGAGGGTGGGATTAGACTGGGTGGGATATTAAAGGGTGCGGGGAGTTAGGGGGAGAGTGGGATTAGACTGGATGGGATATTAAAGGGTGCGGGGAGTGAGGGGGAGAGTGGTTTTAGACTGGGTGGGATATAAAAGGGTGCGGGGAGTGAGGGGGAGAGTGGGATTAGACTGGGTGGGAAATTAAAAGGTGCGGTGAGTGTGGGGGAGGGTGGGATTAGACCGGGTGGGATAATAAAGGGTGTGGGGAGTGAGAGGGAGAGTGGGATTAGACTGGGTGGGATATTAAAGGGTGCGGGGAGTTAGGGGGAGAGTGGGATTAGACTGGGTGGGATATTAAAGGGTGCGGGGAGTGAGGGGGAGAGTGGTTTTAGACTGGGTGGGATATAAAAGGGTGCGGGGAGTGAGGGGGAGAGTGGGATTAGACTGGGTGGGAAATTAAAAGGTGCGGGGAGTGTGGGGGAGGGTGGGATTAGACCGGGTGGGATATTACAGGGTGTGGGGAGTGAGGGGGAGAGTGGGATTAGACTGGGTGGGATATTAAAGGGTGCGGGGAGTGAAGGGGAGAGTGGGATTAGACTGGGTGGGATATCAAAGCGTTCGGGGAGTGAGGGGGATATTGGGATTAGACTGGGTGGGATATTAAAGCATTCGGGGAGTGAGGGGGAGAGTGGGATTAGACTGGGTGGGATATTAAAGGGTGCGCGGAGGGTGGGATAAGACTGTGAGGGATATTAAAGCTTGCGGGGAGTGAGGGGGAGTTTGGGATTAGATTGGGTGGGATATTAAAGGGTCCGGCAAGTGAGGGGGAGAGTGGGATTAGACTGGGTGGCATATTAAAGGGTGCGGGGAGTGAGGGGGATATTGGGATTAGACTGGGTGGGATATTAAAGGGTGCGGGGAGGGTGGGATTAGACTGGGTGGGATATTAAAGCGTGCGGGGAGTGAGGGGGAGAGTGGGATTAGATTGGGTGGGATATTAATGTGTGCGGGGAGTGAGGGGGAGAGTGGGATTAGACTGGGTGGCATATTAAAGGTTGCAGGGAGTGAGGGGGAGAGTGGTTTTAGACTGGGTGGCATATTAAAGGGTGCGGGGAGTGAGGGGGAGATAGGGATTAGACTGGGTGGGATATTAAAGGGTGCGCGGAGGGTGGGATAAGACTGTGAGGGATATTAAAGCGTGCGGGGAGTGAGGGGGAGTTTGGGATTAGATTGGGTGGGATATTAAAGGGTCCGGCGAGTGAGGGGGAGAGTGGGATTAGACTGGGTGGCATATTAAAGGGTGCGGGGAGTGAGGGGAAGATTGAGATTAGACTGGGTGGGATATTAAAGGGTACGGGGAGGGTGGGATTAGACTGGGTGGGATATTAAAGCGTGCGGGGAGTGAGGGGGAGAGTGCGATTAGGTTGGGTGTGATATTAAAGTGTGCGGGGAGTGAGGGGGAGAGTGGGATTAGACTGGGTGGGATATTAAAGGGTGTGGGGAGTGAGGAGGAGAGTGGGATTAGACTGGGTGGCATATTAAAGGGTGCGGGGAGTGAGGGGGAGATTGGGATTAAACTGGGTGGTATATTAAAGGGTGCGGGGAGGGTGGGATTAGACTGGCTGGGATACTAAAGGGTGCTGGGATTGGGGGGGAGAGTGGTTTTAGACTGGGTGGGATATTAAACTGTGCGGGGAGTGAGGGGGAGATTGGGATTAGACTGGTTGAATATTAAAGGGTGTGGGGAGTGAGGTGAGAGTGGAGTTAGACTGGGTGGGATATTAAAGTGTGCGGGGAGTGGGGGGGAGAGTGTGATTAGACTGGGTGGGATATTAAAGGGTGTGGGGAATGAGGGGGAGAGTGGGATTAGACTGGGTGGGATATTAAAGGGAGCGGGGAGTGAGCGGGAGAGTGTGTTTAGATTGGGTGGGATATTAAAGGGAGAGGGGGAGAGTGGGATTAGACTGGGTGGGAAAATAAAGCATTCGGGGTGTAAGCGGGAGAGTGGGATTAGACTGGGTGGGATATTAAAAGCTGCGGGGAGTGAGGGGGAGAGTGGGATTAGACTGGGTGGGATATTAAAGGGTGTGGGGAGTGAGGGGGAGAGTGGGATTAGACTGGGTGGGATATCAAAGGGTGTGGGGAGTGAGGGGGAGAGTGGGATTAGTCTGGGTTAGATATTGAAGGGTGTGGGGGGTGAGGGGGAGTGTGGGATTAGACTAGGTGGGATATTAAAGGGTGCGGGAAGTGAAGGGGAGAGTGGGATTAGATTGGGTGGGATATTAAAGCGTTCGGGGAGTGAGGGGGAGAGTGGGATTAGACTGGGTGGGATATTAAAGCATTCGGGGAGTGAGGGGGAGAGTGGGATTACACTGGGTGGTATATTAAATGGTGCGGGGAGAGTGGGTTTAGACTGGGTGGGATATTAAAGGGTGTGGGGAGTGAGGGGGAGAGTGGGATTAGACTGGGTGGGATATTAAAGCATTCGAGGAGTGAGGGGGAGAGTGTGATTAGACTGGGTGGGATATTAAAGCGTGCGGGTAGGGTGGGATTAGACTGGGTGGGATATTAAAGGGTGCGGTGAGTGAGGGGGAGAGTGGGATTAGACTGGGTGGGATATTAAAGCATTCGGGGAGTGCGGGGGAGAGTGGAATTGGACTGGGTGGGATATTTAAGGTTGTGGGGAGTGAGGGGGAGAGTGGGATTAGACTGGGTGGGATATTAAAGGGTGAGGGGGAGAGTGGGATTGGACTGGGTGGGATATTAAAGGGTGAGGGGGAGAGTGGGATTAGACTGGGTGGGATATTAAAGGGTGAGGGGGAGAGTGGGATTAGATTGGGTGGTATATTAAAGCGTGTGGGGAGTGAGAGGGAGAGTGGGATTAGACTGGGTGGGATATTAAAGCGTGCGGGGAGTGAGGGGGAGATTGGGATTAGACTGGGTGGGATATTAAAGCATTCGGGGAGTGAGGGGGAGAGTGGGATTAGACTGGCTGGGATATTAAAGGGTGCGAGTAGGGTGGGATTTGACAGGGTGGGATATTAAAGGGTGCGGTGAGTGAGTGCGGGTGTGGGATTAGACTGGGTGGGATATTAAAGGGTGTGGGGAGTGAGGGGGAGAGTGGGATTAGACTGGGTGGGATATTAAAGGGTGTGGGGAGTGAGGAGGAGAGTGGGATTAGACTGGGTGAGATATTCATGGGTGCGGGGAGTGAAGTGAGAGTGGGATTAGACTGGGTGGGATATTAAAGGCTGCGGGGAGTGAGCGGCAGAGTGGGTTTAGATTGGGTGGGATATTAAAGGGTGAGGGGGAGAGTGGGATTAGACTGGGTGGGATATTAAAGCATTCGGGGCATGAGGGGGAGAGGGGGATTAGACTGGGTGGGATATTAAAGCATTCGGGGAGTGAGAGGGAGAGTGGGATTAGACTGGGTGGTATATTAAAGGGTGCGGGGAGTGAGGGGGAGATTGGGATTAGACTGGGTGGGATATTAAAGGGTGCGGGGAGTGAGGGGGAGAGTGGGATTAGACTGGGTGGGATAATAAAGGGTGCGGGGAGTGAGGGGGATTGTGGGATTAGACTGGATGGGATATTAAAGGGTGCGGGGAGTGAAGGGGAGAGTGGGATTAGACTGGGTGGGATATTAAAGCATTCGGGGAGTGAGGGGGAGAGTGGGATTAGACTGGGTGGGATATTAAAGGGTGTGGGGAGTGAGGGGGAGAGTGGGATTAGACTGGGTGGGATATTAAAGGGTGCGGGGAGTGAAGGGGAGAGTGGGATTAGACTGGGTGGGATTTTAAAGCATTCGGGGAGTGATGGGGAGAGCGGGATAAGACTGGGTGGGACATTTAATGGTGCGGGGAGTGAGGGGGAGATTGGGATTAGACTGGGTGGGATATTAAAGCATTCGGGGAGTGAGGGGGAGAGTGGGATTAGACTGGCTGGGATATTAAAGGGTGCGGGTACGGTGGGATAAGACTGGGTGGGATATTAAAGGGTGCGGGGAGTGAGCGGCAGAGTGGGTTTAGATTGGGTGGGATATTAAAGGGTGAGGGGGAGAGTGGGATTAGACTGGGTGGGATATTAAAGCATTCGTTCAGTGAGGGGGAGATTGGGATTAGACTGGGTGGGATATTAAGGGGTGCGGGTCGGGTTTGATTAGACAGGGTGGGATATTAAATGGTGCGGTGAGTGAGGGGGCGAGTGGGATTAGATTGGGTGCGATATTAAAGGGTGCGGGGAGTGAGGGGGAGAGTGGGATTAGACTGGGTGGGATATTAAAGGGTGTGGGGAATGAGGGGGAGAGTGGGATTAGACTGGGTTGGATATTAAATTGTGCGGGGAGTGAAGGGGAGATTGGGATTAGACTGGTTGGGATATTAAAGGGTGTGGGGAGTGAGGTGACAGTGGGATTTGACTGGGTGGGATATTAAAGGGTGCGGAGAGTGAGGAGGAGAGTGGGATTAGACTGGGTGGGATATTAAAGGGTGTGGGGAGTGAGGAGGAGAGTGGGATTAGACTGGGTGAGATATTCATGGGTGCGGGGAGTGAGGTGAGAGTGGGTTTAGACTGGGTGGGATATTAAAGGCTGCGGGGAGTGAGCGGCAGAGTGGGTTTAGATTGGGTGGGATATTAAAAGGTGAGGGGGAGAGTGGGATTAGACTGGGTGGGATATTAAAGCATTCGGGGCATGAGGGGGAGAGTGGGATTAGACTGGGTGGGATATTAAAGCATTCGGGGAGTGAGAGGGAGAGTGGGATTAGACTGGGTGGTATATTAAAGGGTGCGGGGAGTGAGGGGGAGATTGGGATTAGACTGGGTGGGATATTAAAGGGTGCGGGGAGTGAGGGGGAGAGTGGGATTAGACTGGGTGGCATAATAAAGGGTGCGGGGAGTGAGGGGGATTGTGGGATTAGACTGGGTGGGATATTAAAGGGTGCGGGGAGTGAAGGGGAGAGTGGGATTAGACTGGGTGGGATAGTAAAGCGTGCGGGGAGAGTGGGATTAGACTGGGTGGGATATTAAAGGGCGCGGGGTGTGAGGGGGAGATTGGGATTAGACTGGATGGGATATTAAAGGGTGCGTGGAGGTTGGGATTAGACTGGGTGGGATATTAAAAGATGCGGGGAGTGAGGGGGAGAGTGGGATTAGACTGGGTGGGATAATAAAGGGTGCGGGGAGTGAGGGGGAGAGTGGGATTAGACTGGGTGGGATATTAAAGGGTGCGGGGAGTGAAGGGGAGAGTGGGATTAGACTGGGTGGGATATTAAAGCGTTCGGGGAGTGAAGGGGAGAGTGGGATTAGACTGGGTGGGATTTTAAAGCATTCGGGTAGTGATGGGGAGAGTGGGATTAGACTAGGTGGGATATTAAAGCATTCGGGGAGTGCGGGGGAGAGTGGAATTGGACTGGGTGGGATATTTAAGGTTGTGGGGAGTGAGGGGGAGCGTGGGATTAGACTGGGTGGGATATTAAAGGGTGTGGGGAGTGAGAGGGAGAGTGGGATTAGACTGGGTGGGATATTAAAGCATTCGGGGAGTGAGGGGGAGAGTGGGATTAGACAGGTTGGGATATTAAAGGGTGCGGGTAGGGTGGGATTAGACTGGGTGGGATATTAAAGCTTGCGGGGAGTGATGGGGAGAGTGGGATTAGACTGGGTGGGATATTAAAGGGTGTGGGGAGTGAGGGGGAGAGTGGGATTAGACTGGGTGGGATAATAAAGGGTGCGGGGAGTGAGGGGGAGAGTGGGATTAGACTGGGTGGGATATTAAAGGGTGCGGAGAGTGAGGAGGAGAGTGGGATTAGACTGGGTGGGATATTAAAGGGTGTGGGGAGTGAGGGGGAGAGTGGGATTAGACTGGGTGGGATATTAAAGGGTGTGGGGAGTGAGAGGGAGAGTGGGATTAGACTGGGTGGGATATTAAAGCATTCGGGGAGTGAGGGGGAGAGTGGGATTAGACAGGTTGGGATATTAAAGGGTGCGGGTAGGGTGGGATTAGACTGGGTGGGATATTAAAGCTTGCGGGGAGTGATGGGGAGAGTGGGATTAGACTGGGTGGGATATTAAAGGGTGTGGGGAGTGAGGGGGAGAGTGGGATTAGACTGGGTGGGATAATAAAGGGTGCGGGGAGTGAGGGGGAGAGTGGGATTAGACTGGGTGGGATATTAAAGGGTGCGGAGAGTGAGGAGGAGAGTGGGATTAGACTGGGTGGGATATTAAAGGGTGTGGGGAGTGAGGGGGAGAGTGGGATTAGACTGGGTGGGATATTAATGGGTGCGGGGAGTGAGGTGAGAGTGGGTTTAGATTGGGTGGGGTATTAAAGGGTGAGGGGGAGAGTGGGATTAGACTGGGTGGGATATTAAAGCATTCGTGGAGTGAGGGGGAGATTGGGATTAGACTGTGTGGGATATTAAGGGGTGCGGGTCGGGTTTGATTAGACAGGGTGGGATATTAAAGGGTGCTGTGAGTGAGGGGGCGAGTGGGATTAGACTGGGTGCGATATTAAAGGGTGCGGGGAGTGAGGGGGAGAGTTGGATTAGACTGGTTGGGATATTAAACGGTGTGGGGAATGAGGGGGAGAGTGGGAGTAGACTGGGTGGGATATTAAAGTTTGCGAGGAGTGAGGTGAGAGTGGGATTAGACTGGGTGGGATATTAAAGGGTGCGGGGAGTGAGGAGGAGAGTGGGATTAGACTGGGTGGGCTAATAAAGGGTGTGGGGTGTGAGGGGGAGTGTGGGATTAGACTCGGTGTGATATTAAAGGGTGCGGGGAGTGAAGGGGAGAGTGGGATTAGATTGGGTGGGATATTAAAGCGTTCGGGGAGTGAGGGGGAGAGTGGGATGAGATTGGGTGGGATATTAAAGGGTGCGGGGAGTGAGGGGGAGAGTGGGATTAGACAGGGTGGTATATAAAAGGGTGCGGGGAGTGAGGGGGAGAGTGGGATTAGACTGGCTGGGATTTTAAAGGGTGTGGGGAGTGAGACGGAGATTGGGATTAGACTGGATGGGATATTAAAGCATTCGAGGAGTGAGGGGGAGAGTGCGATTAGACTGGGTGGGATATTAAATGGTGCGGGTAGGGTGGGATAAGACTGGGTGGGATATTAAAGGGTGCGGTGAGTGAGGGGGAGAGTGGGATTAGACTGGGTGGGATATTAAAGGGTGCGGTGAGTGAGGGGGAGAGTGGGATTAGACTGGGTGGGATATTAAAGGGTGCGGGGAGTGAGGGGGACAGTGGGATTAGACTGGGTGCGATATGAAAGGGAGCAGGATGTGAGGGGGAGAGTGGGATTAGACTGGATGGGATATTAAAGGTTGTGGGGAGTGAGGGGGAGAGTGGGATTAGACTGGGTGGCATATTAAAGGGTGCGGGGAGTGAGGGGGAGATTGGGATTAGACTTGGTGGGATATTAAAGCGTGCGGGGTGGGTGGGATAAGTCTGGGTGGGATATTAAAAGGCGCGGGTAGTGAGGGGGAGATTGGGATTAGACTGGATGGGATATTAAAGGGTGCGGGGAGGGTGGGATTAGACTGGGTGGGATATTAAAGGGTGCGGGGAGTGAGGGGGAGAGTGGGATTAGACTGGATGGGATATTAAAGGGTGCGGTGAGTGAGGGTGAGAGTGATTTTAAACTGGGTGGGATATTAAAGGGTGCGGGTAGTGAGGGGGAGAGTGGGATTAGACTGGGTGGGATAATAAAGGGTGCGGGGACTGAGGGGGAGAGTGGGATTAGACTGGGTGGGATATTAAAGGGTGCGGGGAGTGAAGGGGAGAGTGGGATTAGACTGGGTGGGATATTAAAGGGTTCGGGGAGTGATGGGGAGAGTGGGATTAGACTGGGTGGGATATTAAAGCATTCGGGGAGTGAGGGGGAGAGTGGGATTGGACTGGGTGGGATATTAAAGGGTGTGGGGAGTGAAGGGGAGATTGGGATTAGACTGGGTGGGATATTAAAGCGTTCGGGGAGTGATGGGGAGAGTGGGATTAGACTGGGTGGGATATTAAAGCATTCGGGAAGTGAGGGGGAGAGTGGGATTAGACTGGGTGGGATATTAAACGGTGCGGGGAGTGATGGGGAGAGTGGGATTAGACTGGTTGGGATATTAAAAGGTGCGGGGAGTGAAGGGGAGATTGGGATTAGACTGGGTGGGAAATTAAAGCATTCGGGGAGTGAGGGGGAGAGTGGGATTAGACTGGGTGGGATATTAAAGCATTCGGGGAGTGAGAGGGAGAGTGGGATTAGACTGGGTGGGATATTAAAGCGTGCGTGGAGAGTGGGTTTATACTGGGTGGGATATTAAAGGGTGTGGGGAGTGAGGAGGAGAGTGGGATTAGACTGGGTGGTATATTAAAGGGTGCGTGGAGTGAGGGGGAGAGTGGGATTAGGGGATTAGACTGGGTGCTATATTAAAGGGTGTGGGGAGTGAGGGGGAGAGTGGGATTAGACTGGGTGGGATATTAAAGCATTCGGGGAGTGAGGGGGAGAATGGGATTAGACTGGATGGGATATTAAAGGGTGCGGGGAGAGTGGGTTTAGACTGGATGGGATATTAAAGGGTGTGGGGAGTGAGGAGGAGAGTGGGATTAGACTGGGTGGTATATTAAAGGGTGCGGGGAGTGAGGGGGAGAGTGGGATTAGGGGATTAGACTGGGTGCTATATTAAAGGGTGTGGGGAGTGAGGTGGAGAGTGGGATTAGACTGGGTGGTATTTTAAAGCATTCGGGGAGTGATGGGGAGAGTGGGATTAGACTGGGTGGGATATTAAAGCATTCGGGGAGTGCGGAGGAGAGTGGAATTGGACTGGGTGGGATATTTAAGGTTGTGGGGAATGAGGGGGAGAGTGGGATTAGACTGGGTGGGATATTAAAGCGTGCGGGGAGTGAGAGGGAGATTGGGATTAGACTGGGTGGGATATTAAATCGTGCGGGGAGTGAAGGGGAGAGTGGGATTAGACTGGGTGGGATATTAAAGGGTGCGGGTAGGGTGGGATTTGACTGGGTGGGATATTAAAGGGTGCGGTGAGTGAGTGCGGGTGTGGGATTAGACTGGGTGGGATATTAAAGTGTGTGGGGAGTGAGGGGGAGAGTGGGATTAGACTGGGTTGGATATTAAATTGTGCGGGTTTGAAGGGGAGAGTGGGATTAGACTGGTTGGGATATTAAAGGGTGTGGGGAGTGAGGTGACAGTGGGATTTGACTGGGTGGGATATTAAAGGGTGCGGGGAGGGTGGGATTAGACTGGGTGGGATATTAAAGCGTGCGGGGAGTGAGGGGGAGAGTGGGATTAGATTGGGTGGGATATTAATGTGTGCGGGGAGTGAGGGGGAGAGCGGGATTAGACTGGGTGGCATATTAAAGGTTGCAGGGAGTGAGGGGGAGAGTGGTTTTAGACTGGGTGGCATATTAAAGGGTGCGGGGAGTGAGGGGGAGATAGGGATTAGACTGGGTGGGATATTAAAGGGTGCGCGGAGGGTGGGATAAGACTGTGAGGGATATTAAAGCGTGCGGGGAGTGAGGGGGAGTTTGGGATTAGATTGGGTGGGATATTAAAGGGTCCGGCGAGTGAGGGGGAGAGTGGGATTAGACTGGGTGGCATTTTAAAGGGTGCGGGGAGTGAGGGGAAGATTGAGATTAGACTGGGTGGGATATTAAAGGGTACGGGGAGGGTGGGATTAGACTGGGTGGGATATTAAAGCGTGCGGGGAGTGAGGGGGAGAGTGCGATTAGGTTGGGTGTGATATTAAAGTGTGCGGGGAGTGAGGGGGAGAGTGGGATTAGACTGGGTGGGATATTAAAGGGTGTGGGGAGTGAGGAGGAGAGTGGGATTAGACTGGGTGGCATATTAAAGGGTGCGGGGAGTGAGGGGGAGATTGGGATTAAACTGGGTGGTATATTAAAGGGTGCGGGGAGGGTGGGATTAGACTGGCTGGGATACTAAAGGGTGCTGGGATTGGGGGGGAGAGTGGTTTTAGACTGGGTGGGATATTAAACTGTGCGGGGAGTGAGGGGGAGATTGGGATTAGACTGGTTGAATATTAAAGGGTGTGGGGAGTGAGGTGAGAGTGGAGTTAGACTGGGTGGGATATTAAAGTGTGCGGGGAGTGGGGGGGAGAGTGTGATTAGACTGGGTGGGATATTAAAGGGTGTGGGGAATGAGGTGAGAGTGGGATTAGACTGGGTGGGATATTAAAGGGTGTGGGGAATGAGGTGAGAGTGGGATTAGACTGGGTGGGATATTAAAGGGTGTGGGGAATGAGGGGGAGAGTGGGATTAGACTGGGTGGGATATTAAAGGGTGTGGGGAATGAGGGGGAGAGTGGGATTAGATTGGGTGGGATATTAAAGGGAGAGGGGGAGAGTGGGATTAGACTGGGTGGGAAAATAAAGCATTCGGGGTGTAAGCGGGAGAGTGGGATTAGACTGGGTGGGATATTAAAAGCTGCGGGGAGTGAGGGGGAGAGTGGGATTAGACTGGGTGGGATATTAAAGGGTGTGGGGAGTGAGGGGGAGAGTGGGATTAGACTGGGTGGGATATCAAAGGGTGTGGGGAGTGAGGGGGAGAGTGGGATTAGTCTGGGTTAGATATTGAAGGGTGTGGGGGGTGAGGGGGAGTGTGGGATTAGACTAGGTGGGATATTAAAGGGTGCGGGAAGTGAAGGGGAGAGTGGGATTAGATTGGGTGGGATATTAAAGCGTTCGGGGAGTGAGGGGGAGAGTGGGATTAGACTGGGTGGGATATTAAAGCATTCGGGGAGTGAGGGGGAGAGTGGGATTAGACTGGGTGGTATATTAAATGGTGCGGGGAGAGTGGGTTTAGACTGGGTGGGATATTAAAGGGTGTGGGGAGTGAGGGGGAGAGTGGGATTAGACTGGGTGGGATATTAAAGCATTCGAGGAGTGAGGGGGAGAGTGTGATTAGACTGGGTGGGATATTAAAGCGTGCGGGTAGGGTGGGATTAGACTGGGTGGGATATTAAAGGGTGCGGTGAGTGAGGGGGAGAGTGGGATTAGACTGGGTGGGATATTAAAGCATTCGGGGAGTGCGGGGGAGAGTGGAATTGGACTGGGTGGGATATTTAAGGTTGTGGGGAGTGAGGGGGAGAGTGGGATTAGACTGGGTGGGATATTAAAGGGTGAGGGGGAGAGTGGGATTGGACTGGGTGGGATATTAAAGGGTGAGGGGGAGAGTGGGATTAGACTGGGTGGGATATTAAAGGGTGAGGGGGAGAGTGGGATTAGATTGGGTGGTATATTAAAGCGTGTGGGGAGTGAGAGGGAGAGTGGGATTAGACTGGGTGGGATATTAAAGCGTGCGGGGAGTGAGGGGGAGATTGGGATTAGACTGGGTGGGATATTAAAGCATTCGGGGAGTGAGGGGGAGAGTGGGATTAGACTGGCTGGGATATTAAAGGGTGCGAGTAGGGTGGGATTTGACAGGGTGGGATATTAAAGGGTGCGGTGAGTGAGTGCGGGTGTGGGATTAGACTGGGTGGGATATTAAAGGGTGTGGGGAGTGAGGGGGAGAGTGGGATTAGACTGGGTGGGATATTAAAGGGTGTGGGGAGTGAGGTGACAGTGGGATTTGACTGGGTGGGATATTAAAGGGTGCGGAGAGTGAGGAGGAGAGTGGGATTAGACTGGGTGGGATATTAAAGGGTGTGGGGAGTGAGGAGGAGAGTGGGATTAGACTGGGTGAGATATTCATGGGTGCGGGGAGTGAAGTGAGAGTGGGATTAGACTGGGTGGGATATTAAAGGCTGCGGGGAGTGAGCGGCAGAGTGGGTTTAGATTGGGTGGGATATTAAAGGGTGAGGGGGAGAGTGGGATTAGACTGGGTGGGATATTAAAGCATTCGGGGCATGAGGGGGAGAGGGGGATTAGACTGGGTGGGATATTAAAGCATTCGGGGAGTGAGAGGGAGAGTGGGATTAGACTGGGTGGTATATTAAAGGGTGCGGGGAGTGAGGGGGAGATTGGGATTAGACTGGGTGGGATATTAAAGGGTGCGGGGAGTGAGGGGGAGAGTGGGATTAGACTGGGTGGGATAATAAAGGGTGCGGGGAGTGAGGGGGATTGTGGGATTAGACTGGATGGGATATTAAAGGGTGCGGGGAGTGAAGGGGAGAGTGGGATTAGACTGGGTGGGATATTAAAGCATTCGGGGAGTGAGGGGGAGAGTGGGATTAGACTGGGTGGGATATTAAAGGGTGTGGGGAGTGAGGGGGAGAGTGGGATTAGACTGGGTGGGATATTAAAGGGTGCGGGGAGTGAAGGGGAGAGTGGGATTAGACTGGGTGGGATTTTAAAGCATTCGGGGAGTGATGGGGAGAGCGGGATAAGACTGGGTGGGACATTTAATGGTGCGGGGAGTGAGGGGGAGATTGGGATTAGACTGGGTGGGATATTAAAGCATTCGGGGAGTGAGGGGGAGAGTGGGATTAGACTGGCTGGGATATTAAAGGGTGCGGGTACGGTGGGATAAGACTGGGTGGGATATTAAAGGGTGCGGGGAGTGAGCGGCAGAGTGGGTTTAGATTGGGTGGGATATTAAAGGGTGAGGGGGAGAGTGGGATTAGACTGGGTGGGATATTAAAGCATTCGTTCAGTGAGGGGGAGATTGGGATTAGACTGGGTGGGATATTAAGGGGTGCGGGTCGGGTTTGATTAGACAGGGTGGGATATTAAATGGTGCGGTGAGTGAGGGGGCGAGTGGGATTAGATTGGGTGCGATATTAAAGGGTGCGGGGAGTGAGGGGGAGAGTGGGATTAGACTGGGTGGGATATTAAAGGGTGTGGGGAATGAGGGGGAGAGTGGGATTAGACTGGGTTGGATATTAAATTGTGCGGGGAGTGAAGGGGAGATTGGGATTAGACTGGTTGGGATATTAAAGGGTGTGGGGAGTGAGGTGACAGTGGGATTTGACTGGGTGGGATATTAAAGGGTGCGGAGAGTGAGGAGGAGAGTGGGATTAGACTGGGTGGGATATTAAAGGGTGTGGGGAGTGAGGAGGAGAGTGGGATTAGACTGGGTGAGATATTCATGGGTGCGGGGAGTGAGGTGAGAGTGGGTTTAGACTGGGTGGGATATTAAAGGCTGCGGGGAGTGAGCGGCAGAGTGGGTTTAGATTGGGTGGGATATTAAAAGGTGAGGGGGAGAGTGGGATTAGACTGGGTGGGATATTAAAGCATTCGGGGCATGAGGGGGAGAGTGGGATTAGACTGGGTGGGATATTAAAGCATTCGGGGAGTGAGAGGGAGAGTGGGATTAGACTGGGTGGTATATTAAAGGGTGCGGGGAGTGAGGGGGAGATTGGGATTAGACTGGGTGGGATATTAAAGGGTGCGGGGAGTGAGGGGGAGAGTGGGATTAGACTGGGTGGGATAATAAAGGGTGCGGGGAGTGAGGGGGATTGTGGGATTAGACTGGGTGGGATATTAAAGGGTGCGGGGAGTGAAGGGGAGAGTGGGATTAGACTGGGTGGGATAGTAAAGCGTGCGGGGAGAGTGGGATTAGACTGGGTGGGATATTAAAGGGCGCGGGGTGTGAGGGGGAGATTGGGATTAGACTGGATGGGATATTAAAGGGTGCGTGGAGGTTGGGATTAGACTGGGTGGGATATTAAAAGATGCGGGGAGTGAGGGGGAGAGTGGGATTAGACTGGGTGGGATAATAAAGGGTGCGGGGAGTGAGGGGGAGAGTGGGATTAGACTGGGTGGGATATTAAAGGGTGCGGGGAGTGAAGGGGAGAGTGGGATTAGACTGGGTGGGATATTAAAGCGTTCGGGGAGTGAAGGGGAGAGTGGGATTAGACTGGGTGGGATTTTAAAGCATTCGGGTAGTGATGGGGAGAGTGGGATTAGACTAGGTGGGATATTAAAGCATTCGGGGAGTGCGGGGGAGAGTGGAATTGGACTGGGTGGGATATTTAAGGTTGTGGGGAGTGAGGGGGAGCGTGGGATTAGACTGGGTGGGATATTAAAGGGTGTGGGGAGTGAGAGGGAGAGTGGGATTAGACTGGGTGGGATATTAAAGCATTCGGGGAGTGAGGGGGAGAGTGGGATTAGACAGGTTGGGATATTAAAGGGTGCGGGTAGGGTGGGATTAGACTGGGTGGGATATTAAAGCTTGCGGGGAGTGATGGGGAGAGTGGGATTAGACTGGGTGGGATATTAAAGGGTGTGGGGAGTGAGGGGGAGAGTGGGATTAGACTGGGTGGGATAATAAAGGGTGCGGGGAGTGAGGGGGAGAGTGGGATTAGACTGGGTGGGATATTAAAGGGTGCGGAGAGTGAGGAGGAGAGTGGGATTAGACTGGGTGGGATATTAAAGGGTGTGGGGAGTGAGGGGGAGAGTGGGATTAGACTGGGTGGGATATTAAAGGGTGTGGGGAGTGAGAGGGAGAGTGGGATTAGACTGGGTGGGATATTAAAGCATTCGGGGAGTGAGGGGGAGAGTGGGATTAGACAGGTTGGGATATTAAAGGGTGCGGGTAGGGTGGGATTAGACTGGGTGGGATATTAAAGCTTGCGGGGAGTGATGGGGAGAGTGGGATTAGACTGGGTGGGATATTAAAGGGTGTGGGGAGTGAGGGGGAGAGTGGGATTAGACTGGGTGGGATAATAAAGGGTGCGGGGAGTGAGGGGGAGAGTGGGATTAGACTGGGTGGGATATTAAAGGGTGCGGAGAGTGAGGAGGAGAGTGGGATTAGACTGGGTGGGATATTAAAGGGTGTGGGGAGTGAGGGGGAGAGTGGGATTAGACTGGGTGGGATATTCATGGGTGCGGGGAGTGAGGTGAGAGTGGGTTTAGATTGGGTGGGGTATTAAAGGGTGAGGGGGAGAGTGGGATTAGACTGGGTGGGATATTAAAGCATTCGTGGAGTGAGGGGGAGATTGGGATTAGACTGTGTGGGATATTAAGGGGTGCGGGTCGGGTTTGATTAGACAGGGTGGGATATTAAAGGGTGCTGTGAGTGAGGGGGCGAGTGGGATTAGACTGGGTGCGATATTAAAGGGTGCGGGGAGTGAGGGGGAGAGTGGGATTAGACTGGGTGGGATATTAAACGGTGTGGGGAATGAGGGGGAGAGTGGGAGTAGACTGGGTGGGATATTAAAGTTTGCGAGGAGTGAGGTGAGAGTGGGATTAGACTGGGTGGGATATTAAAGGGTGCGGGGAGTGAGCGGGAGAGTGTGTTTAGATTGGTTGGGATATTAAAGGGAAAGGGGGAGTGTGGGATTAGACTGGGTGGGATAATAAAGCATTCGGGGAGTGAGGGGGAGAGTGGGATTAGACTGGGTGGGATATTAAAAGCTGCGGGGAGTGAGGAGGAGAGTGGGATTAGACTGGGTGGGCTAATAAAGGGTGTGGGGTGTGAGGGGGAGTGTGGGATTAGACTCGGTGTGATATTAAAGGGTGCGGGGAGTGAAGGGGAGAGTGGGATTAGATTGGGTGGGATATTAAAGCGTTCGGGGAGTGAGGGGGAGAGTGGGATGAGATTGGGTGGGATATTAAAGGGTGCGGGGAGTGAGGGGGAGATTGGGATTAGACTGGATGGGATATTAAAGCATTCGAGGAGTGAGGGGGAGAGTGCGATTAGACTGGGTGGGATATTAAATGGTGCGGGTAGGGTGGGATAAGACTGGGTGGGATATTAAAGGGTGCGGTGAGTGAGGGGGAGAGTGGGATTAGACTGGGTGGGATATTAAAGGGTGCGGTGAGTGAGGGGGAGAGTGGGATTAGACTGGGTGGGATATTAAAGGGTGCGGGGAGTGAGGGGGACAGTGGGATTAGACTGGGTGCGATATGAAAGGGAGCAGGATGTGAGGGGGAGAGTGGGATTAGACTGGATGGGATATTAAAGGTTGTGGGGAGTGAGGGGGAGAGTGGGATTAGACTGGGTGGCATATTAAAGGGTGCGGGGAGTGAGGGGGAGATTGGGATTAGACTTGGTGGGATATTAAAGCGTGCGGGGTGGGTGGGATAAGTCTGGGTGGGATATTAAAAGGCGCGGGTAGTGAGGGGGAGATTGGGATTAGACTGGATGGGATATTAAAGGGTGCGGGGAGGGTGGGATTAGACTGGGTGGGATATTAAAGGGTGCGGGGAGTGAGGGGGAGAGTGGGATTAGACTGGATGGGATATTAAAGGGTGTGGTGAGTGAGGGTGAGAGTGATTTTAAACTGGGTGGGATATTAAAGGGTGCGGGTAGTGAGGGGGAGAGTGGGATTAGACTGGGTGGGATAATAAAGGGTGCGGGGACTGAGGGGGAGAGTGGGATTAGACTGGGTGGGATATTAAAGGGTGCGGGGAGTGAAGGGGAGAGTGGGATTAGACTGGGTGGGATATTAAAGGGTTCGGGGAGTGATGGGGAGAGTGGGATTAGACTGGGTGGGATATTAAAGCATTCGGGGAGTGAGGGGGAGAGTGGGATTGGACTGGGTGGGATATTAAAGGGTGTGGGGAGTGAAGGGGAGATTGGGATTAGACTGGGTGGGATATTAAAGCGTTCGGGGAGTGATGGGGAGAGTGGGATTAGACTGGGTGGGATATTAAAGCATTCGGGAAGTGAGGGGGAGAGTGGGATTAGACTGGGTGGGATATTAAACGGTGCGGGGAGTGATGGGGAGAGTGGGATTAGACTGGTTGGGATATTAAAAGGTGCGGGGAGTGAAGGGGAGATTGGGATTAGACTGG